>NW_024055690.1:0-72779 GCF_902713615.1 Scyliorhinus canicula
CACCACTAGTAACTAAACTCCAGGATGAACATTTGCCATCAACCAACTGTCTTCTTTCAGCTAGCCAATTACTGATCCAAACCGCTAAATCACCTTCAATCCCATACTTTCTTATTTTCTGCAATAGTCTACCGCGGGGAACCTTATCAAACGCCTTACTGAAATATATATACGCCACTTTAACCGCTTTACCCTCATCCACGTGTTGTGGTGTGCGGTGTGCTGGGTGCCTGATTGGGCTGTAGGACAATTTGTACTGTCAGTGGTGTGTGGTGTTCTGGGTGACTGATGGGGGTGTGGTATATTGTGTACTGTCAGTGGTGTGTGGTGTTCTGGGTGACTGATGGGGTGTGGTGCATTGTGTACTGTCAGTGGTGTGTGGTGTTCTGGGTGACTGATGGGGGTGTGGAATATTGTGTACTGTCAGTGGTGTGTGGTGTTCTGGGTGACTGATGGGGGTGTGGTGCGTTGTGTACTGTCAGTGGTTTGTTGTGTGCTGGGTGGCTGATGGGGCTGTGATACGTTATGTACTGTCTGTGGTGTGTGTAGTGCTGGGTCCCTGATGGGCCTGTGGGAGAATTTGTACTGTCAGTGATGTGTGCTGGGTACCTGATTGGGGTGTTTTACATTGTCTACTGTCAGTAGTGTGTGGTGTACTGGGTCACTGATGGGGCTGTGGTGTAGAACATAGAACATTACAGCGCAGTACATGCCCTTCGGCCCTCGATGTTGTCCCATCCTGTGAAACCTCTCTATAGTCCCTCTACACTATTCCCTTCTCGTCCATATGCCTCTCCAATAACCATTTCAATGCATCTAGTGTTGGCGAGTCCACTGCTGGTGCAGGCAGGACATTCCACGCCCCTACCTCACTTTGAGTAAAAAACCTACCTCTGACATCTGTCCTGTATCTATCTCCCCTCAATTTAAAGCTATGTCCCCTCGTGCCGGACATCACCATCCGAGGAAAAAGGCTCTCACTGTCCACCCTATCTAGTCCTCTGATCATCTTGTATGCCTCAATTAAGTCACCTCAACCTTCTCTCAAACGGAAACAGCCTCAAGTCCTTCAGCCTTTCCTCGTAAGATCTTCCCTCCATACCAGGCAACATCCTTGTAAATCTCCTCTGCACCCTTTCAAATGCTTCCACATCCTTCCTATAATGTGTCGACCAGAACTGCACAAAATACTCCAAATGCGGCCGCACCAGAGTTTTGTATAACTGCAACATGACCTCATGGCTCCGAAACTCACTTCCTCTAACAATAAAAGTTAACGCGCCGTATGCCTTCTTAACAACCCTCTCAACCTGGGTGGCAACTTTCAGTGATCTATGGACATGGACACCGAGATCTCTCTGCTCGTCCACACTACCAAGAATCTGACCATTAGCCCAGTACTCTGTCTTCCTGTTATTCCTTCCAAAATGAATCACCTCACATTTTTCTACATTAAACTCCATTTGCCACCTGTCAGCCCAGCTCTGCAGCTTATCTATGTCCCTCTGTAACTTGTAACATACTTCTGCACTGTCCACAACTCCACTGACTTTAGTGTCATCTGCAAATTTACTCACCCATCATTGTACACTGTCCACTAGGTCATTTATAAAAATGACAAACAGCAGTGGCCCCAAAACAGATCCTTGTGGCACACCACTAGTAACTGGACTCCAGTCAGAGCATTTCCCATCAACCACCACCATATGTCTTCTTCCAGCTAGCCAATTTCTGATCCAAGCTGCTAAATCACCCAGAATCCCATGCCTCTGCATTTTCTGCAATATCCTCCCGTGGGGAACCTTATCAAATGCTTTACTGAAATCCATATACACCACATCAACTGCTGTACCGTCATACACCTGTTTGGTCACCATCTCCAAGAACTCAACGAGGTTTGTGAGGCAGGACCAACCCTTCACATAACCATGTTGACTATCTCTGATCAAATTATTCATTTCCAGATGATTATACAGCCTATCTCTTATCAACTTTCCAAGACTGTTTCCCACAACAGAAGTAAGGCTCACTTACCGGGGTTAACTTTACTCCCCTTCTTTAACAAGGGGACAACATTTGCTATCCTCCAGTCTTCTGGCACTATTCCTGTAGACAAAGATGACTTAAAGATCAAAGCCAAAGGCTCTGCAATCTCCTCCCTAGCTTCCCAGAGAATCCTAGGATAAATCTCATCCGGCCCAGAGGACTTAGCTATTTTCACACTTTCCAGAATCGCTAACACCTCCTCCTTATGAACCTCAAGCCCTTCTACTTTAGTCGCCTGTATCTCAGTATTCTCCTCGACAACATTGTCTTCTTCCTGTGTGAATACAGACGAAAAATACTCATTTAGCACCTCTACTATCTCCTCGGACTCTACGCACAACTTCCCACTACTGTACTTGACTGGCCCTACCCCTACCTTAGTCATTCTTTTATTCCTGACATATCTATAGAAAGCTTTAGGGTTATCGTTGATCCCACCTGCCAAAGACTTCTCATGTCCTCGCTTGGCTCTTCTTAGCTCTCTCTTTGGAGCCTTCCGAGCTAACTTGTAACTCTCAAGCCCCCTAACTGAACCATCATGTCTCATATTTACATAAGCCTCCTTCTTCCTCTTGACAAGTGTTTCAACTGCTTTAGTAAGCCATGGTTCCCTCGCTAGACCACTTTCCCCCCTGCCTAACAGGTGCACTCTTATCAAAGACACGCAGTAGCTGTTCCTTGGACATGCTCCACATTTCCATTGTGCCCATCCCCTGCAGTTTTCCTCTCCAGCCGATGCATCCCAAGTCTTGCCTCATCGCATCATACTTACCTTTCCCCCAGCTATTTCTTGTCCTGCGGTTTATACCTATCCCTTTCCATCACTAAAGTAAACGTAACTGAATTTTGTTCACTATCACCCAAGTGCTCACCTACCTCCAAATCTAACACTTGTCCTGGTCCATTACCCAGTACCACATCCAATAGGCCTCGCCTCTTGTTGGCCTATCTACATACTGCATCTGGAAACCCTCCTGCACACATTGGACAAAACTCGACACATCTAAAGTACTCGAACTATAGTGTTTACACTCAATATTTGGAAAGTTAAAATCCCCCATAACAACTACCCTGTTATTTTCGCTCCTATCCTGAATCATCTTTGCAATCCTTTCCTCTACATCTCTGGAATTTTTCGGAGGCCAATAGAAAAGCCCTAACAGGGTGACCTCTCCTTTCCTGTTTCTTAACTCAGCCCATACTACCTCAGTATTCGAGTCCTCATCAAATGTCCTCTCAGCTACCGTAATACTGTCCTTGACTAACAATGCCACCCCTCCCCCTCTCTTACCACCTTCTCTGAGCTTACTGAAATATCTAAACCCCAGCACCTGCAACAACCATTCCTCGCCCTGCTCTATCCATGTCTCCGAAATGGCCACAACATCAAAGTCCCAGGTACTAACCCATGCCTCAAGTTCACCCACCTTATTCCGGATGCTCCTGGCTTTGAAGTAGACACATTTAAAACCACCTTCCTTCCTGCCGGTACACTCCTGCAACTTTGAAACCTTACTCATGACCTCACTACTCTCAGCTTCTTGTGTACTGGAGCTACAATTCAGGTTCCCAATCTCCTTCTGAACTCGTTTAATCCCCCCCAAAGAGCATTAGCAAACCTCCCCCCCCAGGATATTAGTACCCCACTGGTCCAGGTGTAGACCATCCCCTTTGTGCAGGTCCCATCTACCCCAGAATGAGCCCCAATTGTCCAGGAATCAGAAACCCTCCCTCCTGCATCATCCCTGCAGCCACGTGTGCAACTGCTCTCTCTCCTTATTCCTCGACTCGCTAGCACATGGCAAGGGCAACAACCCAGTGATAATAACTCTATATTTTCTAGCTCTACGTTTCCACCCTAGTTCCCTGAATTCCTGCCTTATATTCCTATCCATTTTCCTACCTATTTCGTTGGTGCCTATGTGGACCACGATTTGGGGCTGCTCCCCCTCCCCCTTAAGGATCCCGAAAACACGATCCGAGACATTGCGGACCCTGGCACCTGGGAGGCAACACACCAACCGCGAGTCTCTCTCGTTCCCACAGAATAAGAACATAAGAACATAAGAACACAAGAACATAAGAACTAGGGGCAGGTGTAGGCCATCTGGCCCCTTGAGCCTGCTCCGCCATTCAATTAGATCATGGATGATCTTTTGTTGACTCAGCTCCACTTTCCGGCCCGAACACCATAACCCTTAATCCCTTTATTCTTCGAAAAAAACTATCTATCTTTACGTTAAAAACATGTAATGAAGGCGCCTCAACTGCTTCACTGGGCAAGGAATTCCATAGATTCACAACCCTTTGGGTGAAGAAGTTCCTCCTAAACTGAGTCCTAAATCTACTTCCCCTTATTTTGAGGCTATGTCCCCTAGTTCTGCTGTCACCCGCCAGTGGAAACAACCTGCCCGCATCTATCCTATCTATTCCCTTCATAATGTTTAATGTTTCTATAAGATCCCCCCTCATCCTTCTAAATTCCAACGAGTACAGTCCCAGTCTACTCAACCTCTCCTCATAATGCAACCCCTTCAGCTCTGCGATTAACCTAGTGAATCTCTTCTGCACACACTCCAGCGCCAGTACGTCCTTTCTCAAGTAAGGAGGCCAAAACTGAACACACTACTCCAGGTGTGGCCGCACTAACACCTTATACAATTGCAACATAATCTCCCTAGTCTTAAACTCCATCCCTTCAGATCGGCCTTCCTGAAAGTGAACCCACGGAAGGCGATGGGCCCGGACGGGATCCCTGGTCGTGCACTCAGAACCTGCGCGGACCAGCTGGCAGAGGTTTTCACAGACATCTTTAACCTATCCCTACTCCACTCCGAGGTCCCCACCTGCTTCAAGAAGACCACCATCATACCGGTACCAAAGAAGAACCAGGCAACGTGCCTCAATGACTACCGCCCGGTGGCCCTGACGTCAGTTGTAATGAAGTGCTTAGAGAGGCTGATCATGAAGCGCATCACCTCCATACTCCCGGAACGCCTTGACCCACTTCAATTCGCATACCATCGCAACCGGTCCACATCAGACGCCATTTCCCTGGCCCTACACTCATCCCTAGAGCATCTCGAAAACAAGGACTCCTACATCAGACTCTTATTTATTGACTACAGCTCCGCCTTCAACACCATAATCCCAGCCAAGCTCATATCAAAGCTCCAAAACCTAGGACTTGGCTCTCCGCTCTGCAACTGGATCCTTGACTTTCTGACCAACAGACCACAGTCAGTAAGAATGAACACCAACACCTCCTCCACAATAGTCCTCAACACCGGTGCCCCGCAAGGCTGCGTACTTAGCCCCCTACTCTACTCCCTGTACACACACGACTGCATGGCAAAACTTGGTTCCAACTCCATCTACAGGTTTGCTGACGATACGACCATAGTGGGCCGGATCTCGAACAACAACGAGTCTGAATACAGGAGGGAGATAGAGAACTTAGTGGAGTGGTGTAACGACAACAATCTCTCCCTTAATGCCAGCAAAACTAAAGAGCTGGTCATCGACTTCAGGAAGCATAGTACTGTACACACCCCTGTCAGCATCAACGGAGCCGAGGTCGAGATGGTGAGCAGTTTCAAATTCCTAGGGGTGCACATCACCAAAAATCTATCCTGGTCCACTCATGTCGACGCTATCACCAAGAAAGCACAACAGCGCCTTTACTTCCTCAGGAAACTAAGGAAATTTGGCATGTCCACATTAACTCTTACCAACTTTTACAGATGCACTATAGAGAGCATCCTCTCAGGCTGCATCACAGCCTGGTATGGCAACTGCTCGGCCCAGTACCGCAAGGAACTTCAGAGAGTCGTGAATACCGCCCAGTCCATCACACGAACCTGCCTCCCATCCATTGATTCCATCTACACCTCCCGCTGCCGGGGGAAAGCAGGCAGCATAATCAAGGATCCCTCCCACCCGGCTTACTCACTTTTCCAACTTCTTCCATCGGGCAGGAGATTCAGAAGTCTGAGAACACGGACGAACAGACTCAAAAACAGCTTCTTCCCCACTGTCACCAGACTCCTAAATGGCCCTTTTATGGACTGTCCTCATTAACACTACACCCTGTCTGCTTCATCCGATGCCAATGCTTATGTAGTTACATTGTATATCTTGTGTTGCCCTATTATGTATTCTCATGTATTTTCTTGAACTCTGTTCAATTCCCTTTTCTTCCCATGTACTGAATGATCTGTTGAGCTGCTTGCAGAAAAATACTTTTCACTGTACCTCGGTACACGTGACAATAAACAAATCCAATCCAATCCAATTTAGCAATGAAGGACAAAATTCCATTTGCCTTCTTAATCACCTGCTGCACTTGTAAACCAACCTTCTGTGACTCATGCACTAGCACACCCAAGTCTCTCTGAACAGCGGCATGCTTTAATATTTTATCATTTAAGCAATAATCCCGTTTGCTGTTATTCCTACCAAAATGGATAACTTCACATTTGTCAACATTGTATTCCATCTGCCATACCCTAGCCTATTCACTTAACCTATCCAAATCCCTCTGCAGACTTCCAGTATCCTCTGCACTTTTCGCTTTACCACCCATCTTAGTGTCATCTGCAAACTTGGACAAATTGCCCTTGGTCCCCAACTCCAAATCATCCATGTAAATTGTGAACAATTGTGAGCCCAACACGGATCCCTGAGGGACACCACTAGCTACTGATTGCCAACCAGAGAAACACCCATTTATCCCAACTCTTTGCTTTCTATTAATTAACCAATCCTCTATCCACGCTACTACTTTACCCTTAATGCCATGCATCTTTATCTTATGCAGCAACCTTTTGTGTGGCACCTTGTCAAAGGCTTTCTGGAAATCCAGATATACCACATCCATCGGCTCCCCGTTATCTACTGCACTGGTAATGTCCTCAAAAAAATTCCACTAAATTAGTTAGGCACGACCTGCCCTTTACGAAGCCATGCTGCGTCTGCCCAATGGGACAATTTCTATCCGGATGCCTCGCAATTTCTTCTTTGGTGATAGATTCCAGCATCTTCCCTGCTACCGAAGTTAAGCTCACTGGCCTATAATTTCCTGCTTTCTGCCTACCTCCTTTTTTAAACAGTGGCGTCACGTTTGCTAATTTCCAATCCACCGGGACCACCCCAGATTCAAGTGAATTTCAGTAAATTATCACTAGTGCACCTGCAATTTCCCTAGCCATCTCTTTTAACACTCTGGGATGCATTCCATCACGGCCAGGAGACTTGTCTACCTTTAGCCCCATTAGCTTGCCCATCACTCCCTCCTTAGTGATAACAATCCTCTCAAGGTCTTCACCTGTCATAGCCTCATTTCTATCAGTCGCTGGCATGTTATTTGTGTCTTCCACTGTGAAGACCGACCCAAAAAACCTGTTCAGTTCCTCAGCCATTTCCTCATTTCCCATTATTAAAACTCCCCTCTCATCCTCTAAAGGACCAATATTTACCTTAGCCACTCTTTTTTGTCTTATATATTTGTAAAAAGTTTTACTGTCTGTTTTTATATTCTGAGCAAGTTTACTCTCATACTCTATCTTACACTTCTTTATAGTTTTTTTTAGTAGCTTTCTGTTGCCCCCTAAAGATTTTCCAGTCCTCTAATCTCCCAGCAATCTTTGCCACTTTATATGCTTTTTCATTCAATTTGATACTCTCCCTTATTTCCTTAGATATCCACGGTCGATTTTCCCTCTTTCTTCCGTCCTTCCTTCTTGTTGGTATAAACCTTTGCTGAGCACTGTGAAAAATCGCTTGGAAGGTTCTCCACTGTTCCTCAACTGTTCCACCATAAAGTCTTAGCTCCCAGTCTACCTTAGCTAGTTCTTCTCTCATCCCCTTGTAATCTCCTTTGTTTAAACACAAAACACTAGTATTTGATTTTACTTTCTCATCCTCCATCTGTATTTTAAATTCCACCATATTGTGATCGCTCCTTCCGAGAGGATCCCTAACTATGAGATCATGAATCAATCCTGTCTCATTACACAGGACAAGATCTTGGACCGCTTGTTCCCTCGTAGGTTCCATTACATACTGTTCTAGGAAACTATCGCGGATACCTTCTATAAACTTCTCCTCAAGTTTGCCTTGACCGACCTGGTTAAACCAATCGACATGTAGATTAAAATCCCCCATGATAACTGCTGTACCATTTCTACATGCATCAGTTATTTCTTTGTTTATTGCCTGCCCCACCATATCGTTACTATTTGATGGCCGATAGACTACTCCTATCAGTGACTTTTTCGCCTTACTATTCATGATTTCCACCCAAATGGTTTCAACCTTATCCTCCATAGCATCGATGACATCCCTTACTATTGCCCGGATGTCATCCTTAAATAACAGAGCTACACCACCTTTCTTACCATCCACTCTGTCCTTCCGAATAGTTTGATACCCTCGGATATTTAACTCCCAGTCGTGACCATCCTTTAACCTTGTTTCAGTAATGGCCACTAAATCATAGTCATTAACGATGATTTGTGCCATCAACTCATTTACTTTATTCCGAATACTACGAGCATTCAGGTAAAGTACACTTATGTTGGGTTTTTTTTACCTCTGTTTTGAATCTTAACATCACCAGTTTTATTCCTTTTGTTATTACTGGGCCTATTCACTGAGCTCCCCTCAGTCACTGTACCTTGTACTGTGGCCCTTTTAGATTTTTGACTATGTCTTCTCTGCCTTGCACTTTTCCCCTTACTTCCTTTTGCTTCTGACCTTATTTTATTACCTTCCAACTTCCTGCATCGGTTCCCATCCCCCTGCCACATTAGTTTAAACACTCCCCAACAGCTCCAGCAACCCCCCCCCCCCCCCCCCGCACCATGGACATTGGTTCCAGTCCTGCCCAGGTGCAGACCGTCCGGTTTGTACTGGTCCCACCTCCCCCAGAACCGGTCCCAATGCCCCAGGAATTTGAATCCCTCCCTCTTGCACCATCTCTCGAGCCACGCATTCATCCTATCTATCCTGACAGTCCTACTCTGACTAGCTCGTGGCACTGGTAGCAATCCCGAGATTACTACCTTTGAGGTCCTACTTTTTAGTTTAACTCCTAACTCCCTGAATTCTGCTTGTAGGATCTCATCCCGTTTTTTACCTATATCGTTGGTGCCTATGTGCACCACGAGAGCTGGCTGTTCACACCCCCCCCCCAGAATGTCCTGCAGCCGCTCCGAGACATCCTTGACCCTTCCACCAGGGAGGCAACATACCATGCTGGAGCCTCGATTGCGTCCACAGAACCGCCTGTCTATTCCCTTTGCGATCGAGTCCCCTATCACTATAGCCCTGCCATTTTTCTTCCTGCCCTGCTGTGCAGCAGAGCCAGCCACGGTGCCATGAACCTGGCTGCTGCTGCCTTCCCCTGGTGAGCCATCTCCCTCAACAGTATCCAAAGCGGTATATCTGTTTTGCAGGGAGATGACCGCAGGGGACACCTGCATTGCCTTCCTACTCTTGCTCTTTCTTTTGGTCACCCATTTTCTATCTCCCTCAGAAACCTTCACCTGCGGTGTGACCAACTCGCTAAACGTGCTATCCACGACCTCCTCAGCATCGCGGATGCTCCAAAGTGAGTCCATCCGCAGCTCCAGAGCCGTCAAGCGGTCTAACAAGAGCTGCAACTGAACACACTTCTTGCACGTGAAGGAGCCAGGGACAGTGGACGTGTCCCTGAGCTCCCACACGAGGAGCATGCCACGGGTCTGGGATCTCCTGCCATGTCTTAACCCCTTGGTAAACTTAAACAACTAGAATTTCAAAATTAAAATAAATAAATTAGACAATGAAAAGAAAAAGAGAGACAACTTACCAGTCACCAGGGTTAAAAAGCATCTCCTCACACTCTGCACCGATTTACCTCACTGCCCCAAATTACCAAGTTTCAATCCCCACTCTGGATGAGTCTCACTCACTTAGGGTGGGAGCAGCTTCAACCAATCAGACACTAAGCTCCACACTGCACTTCTAACTGAAAAACAGCAGAATTAGATTTTCCACTTACCTTTGCTGATTTACCTCACTGCACCAAATTACCAAGTTTCAATCCCCACTCTGGATGAGTCTCACTCCGGGTGTGTCTCCTGGAAAAGTGCTAGCTTACTGTGTGCGCTGTCTGTCTTTTATACAGACCTCAGCTAACCGATGACTCAAAAAATACCTTAACTTCAAAAAGAAGAATACAATTTGCCCCTAAACAGGCCTCAGGTGATTGACAGATAACTGCCTCTCAGCAATTAAGGTGGGGGCAGCTTCAACCAATCAGGCACTAAGCTCCACACTGCACTTTTGACTGAAAAACAGCAGAATTAGATTTTCCAATTACCTTTGCTGATTTACCTCACTGCACAAAATTACCAAGTTTCAATCCCCACTCTGGATGAGTCTCACCCCGGATGTACCTCCTGGAAAAGTGCTAGCTTTCCTATATATCTCCTATCTACCCCCTAACTATGGAGTATTCAATGACTAATGTTCTACTCCTCTTCCCCTTCCCTTCTGAGCAACAGGGGGAGACTCTGTGCCAGAGACATGTACCCCATGGCTTGTCCCTGGTAAGTCCCCCCCCCCAACAGTATCCAAAGCGGTATACTTGTTACTAAGGGGAACGACCACAGGGGATCCCTGTACTGACTGCTTCCTCCCAGCCCCTCTCACCATCACCCATCTATCTTTATTCTTTGGCGTAACTACCTCCCTGAAGCTAATATCTCTGACCACCTCTGCCTCCCGAATGATCCGAGTTTCATCCAGCTCCAGCTCCAGTTCCCTTACACGGTTTCTGAGAAGCTGGAGGTGGGTGCACTTCCCACAGGTGAAATCAGCAGGGACACTGATGGCGTCCCTCACCTCAAACATTCTGCAGGAGGAACATTGTACTGCCTTCCCTGCCATCCCCTCTAGATAAAAACAAGAGAAAGAAAGGAAGACCTTACCTGATATTCACTCAAACCCTTAGGGTGGAGGAGGTGGAAGGGTGGGGGACACTACAAATGTAGTGTCTCGGGTTTAGCAACCGCCCAACTTATATATACAGGTACTAACAAATCTTCCCAGAAATCCCCACGACCAATTTCCTACAGCTCTAAAGGTAATTTTTTTAAGGTAAACTTACCATCCCGACAGGCCCGAGGACACTGCTCCCGCCGAAAATCCGGAGCTAACTTCCCAACAAAACCTCCAGAAACTCATCTTCATTACACCCATTAACGCTCCAATAACAGAATCTCCAGAAACATATCCACATCACCTCCACTGATTCCCCAATAACAACCTCCAGAAACCCATCCTCATCACCTCCACTAACTTCCTAATAACACAGCTTCCAGAAACTCATCCTCATCACCTCCACTAACTCCCCAATAACACAACCTCCAGAAACCCATTCTCATCACATCCACTAACTTCCCAATAACACAGCCTCCAGAAACCCATCCTCATCACCTCCACTAACTTCCCAATAACACAGCATCCAGAAACCCATCCTCATCACCTCCACTAACTTCCTAATAACACAACCTCCAGAAACCCATCCTCATCACCCCCACTAACTCCCCAATAACACAACCTCCAGAAACCCATCCTCATCACCTCCACTAACTTCCCAATAACACTACCTCCAGAAACCCATCCTCATCACCTCCACTAACTTCCCAATAACACAACCTCCAGAAACCCATCCTCATCACACCCACTAACTTTCCATTAACAGAACTAGACATGGAGTGAGAATTATCTGATTTCACATCCGTTGGAAATGATGAAAATTATTGTGTGAGACTGTGGAGAATTTCAATCCCAGAATGAGAATATTGCTATTGAGGTGCTGCCAGACTGGGAGCCAATGTGGATCAGTGAGCACAGGGATGGTATGTGGCTGGGATTGGGTATCAGTGAGCACAGGGATGGTATGTGGCTGGGATTGGGTATCAGTGAGCACGGGGATGGTATGTGGCTGGGATTGGGTATCAGTGAGCACAGGGATGGTATGTGGCTGGGATTGGGTATCAGTGAGCACAGGGATGGTATGTGGCTAGGATTGGGTATCAGTGAGCACAGGGATGGTATGTGACTGGGATTGGGTATCAGTGAGCACAGGGATGGCATGTGACTGGGATTGGGTATCAGTGAGCACAGGGATGGCATGTGACTGGGATTGGGTAAAGGTTAGGATATGGACAGCAGAGTTGGGGGGGGGGGGTGGTGATCTGTGCTTCATAAAGATTTGTAACAGCAATTGGGTGACTCCAATGTAATCTCAATAGTCCAGCCTGGATTTAACTCAGACACAGATGATGGATTATTCTACGGCTGGGGTGAAGCCATGGCGTGTGGGTGGGATTGGGAATGGAGAACATCTGGATATAAATAATGTCAGTGTCAAAGGGAGTGCGGAGATTGTGAACAAACTCCGATTTCAGCCAGGGAGCGGTGTGTGGATACTGGATAGGGACTGCGATTAGTGACTGAAACTGAAGAACATGCATTCAATCTTTCCAAGATGGAAATGACCAGAGCAATAATACAGTTAAAGCAGTTTATACAATAAATACCTGGACAGAGTGACTTACCAGGGACACCGACAATAGCCAGGAGGGGATAATAACCCGCTTGCATTATCACCAGTGCGCCGTAGATCCAATTTGGTGAAGGGAAAGGATGTCGAGAAATCCAGTAAAGACCATCGGATAAACTCCTCTCCATTGCTGTAACGTTCCCGTGGATAGTTCCCAGATTCTGACCCATTGCTGTAACGTTGCTGTGGATAGTTCCCAGATTCTGACCCATTGCTGTAACGTTCCTGTGGATAGTTCCCAGATTCTGATCCGTTGCTGTAATGTTCCTGTGGATGGCTCACAGATTCTGATCCATTGCTGCAACGTTGCTGTGGATGGCTCACAGATTCTGATCCATTGCTGTAACGTTCCTGTGGATAGTTCCCAGATTCTGACCCATTGCTGTAACGTTCCTGTGGATGGCTCACAGATTCTGATCCATTGCTGTAACGTTCCTGTGGATAGTTCCCAGATTCTGATCCATTGCTGTAACGCTCCTGTGGATAGTTCCCAGATTCTGACCCATTGCTGTAACGTTCCTGTGGATGGCTCACAGATTCTGATCCATTGCTGTGACGTTCCTGTGGATAGTTCACAGATTCTGATCCATTGCCGTAACGTTCCTGTGGATAGTTCCCAGATTCTGATCAATTGCTGTAACGTACCTGTAGATAGTTCCCAGATTCTGATCAATTGATGTAACGTTGCTGTGGATAGTTCCCAGATTCTGACCCATTGCTGTAACGTTCCTGTGGATAGTTCCCAGATTCTGATCCATAGCTGTAACGCTCCTGTGTAGAGTTCCCAGATTCTGATCCCCCCTCTCAGTCTCTCTGGAGCCGCTGACCTCTGTCAGTGTTGGAATTGACGGTCCCCCTGACAGTTTGGGATAACACAATGAAAGGAATCGATTATTAATAGCAGAGAGAAACCCTCCAGTGACACGGTTAGGATCCATGGAGACTGACATTAATCACACTCACTAAACAAACAGGCTCAGTTAACCCCTTTCAATCCAATACTTTTTATATCACAATGAAATAGAAGATTAACCGGGTCTGAATTGGCTGTGTGACAGTGACTGAGGGATGTAGTGTGGAAATAGTGCAAACACTGACCCTGACATTCAATCCCCATTGATATCTGAGTGGTTCCAGGGGACTGGGGGATTGGCAATGTCCCATCCTGTGTATAAAAGGAGAGAGGGATAAACCCTGGAGTGACAGAGCAGTCAGTATCATGCTAGTCACCAGGACATTTCTAGAGTCAGAACGGAGGGCAGGGGAAAGATTGGCAGGGAGGGAATGGTGTCATCCGTGACCAGCAGAACCAGGGACTGTACTCCTGTATCTCTCTGTCGGTGTATCTGTCCCTGTGTCTATCTCTGCATCTCTGTCTCTCTCTATATCCCTCTATATCTCTCTCTGTATCTCTCTCTGTATCTATCTCTGTATCTCTCTCTGTATCTCCATCTGTATCTCTCTCTGTATCTCTCTCTGTATCTCCCTCTGTATCTCCCTCTGTATCTCCCTCTGTATCTCTCTCTGTATCTCCCTCTGTATCTCCCTCTGTATCTCTCTCTGTATCTCTCTCTCTGTATCTCTTTCTGTATCTCTCTGTATCTCCCTCTGTATCTTCCTCTATCTCTCTCCCTGTATCTCTCTCTGTATCTCTCTCGCTGTATCTCTGTGTCTCTCTGTATCTCTCTCTGTATCTCTCTCCGTATCTCTCTCTGTACCTCTCTGTCAGTATCTCTTTTTACCTCTCTCTGTATCTCTCTGTCTCTGTGTATCTGTCTCAGTATTTGAATCTATATCTCTATCTGTATCTCTGTCTCCATCTCTCTCTCTGTATCTCTCTGTGTGTATCTGTCTCTGTATCTCTCTATATCTCTGTGTCTCTCTGTTCCTCCCTCTGTATCTCTCTCTGTATCTCTCTCTGTATCTCTCTCTGTATCTCTCCCAGTATCTCTCTCTGTACCTCCCTCTGTATCTCTCTCTGGATCTCTCTCTGTATCTCTCCCTGTATCTCTCTCTGTATTTCTCTCTGTCTCTCTGTATCTCCCTCTGTATCTCCCTCTGTATCTCTCTCTGTATCTCTCCCTGTAATTCTCTCTGTATCTCTCTCTGTATTTCTCTCTGTATCTCTGTCTCTAGAGCGCGAGAGGAGAGACAGCCGGGACATTGAAAACAGCGCGAGAGGAGAGACAGCCGGGACATTGAAAAGAGCGCGAGAGGAGAGACAGTTGGGACATTGAAAACAGCGCGAGAGGAGAGACAGCCGGGACATTGAAAACAGCGCGAGAGGAGAGACAGCAGGGACATTGAAAACAGCGCGAGAGGAGAGACAGTCGGGACATTGAAAAGAGCGCGAGAGGCAAGACAGCCGGGACATTGAAAAGAGCGCGAAAGGAGAGACAGTCGGGACATTGAAAAGAGCGCGAGAGGAGAGACAGCCGGGACTTTGAAAACAGCGCGAGAGACAGCCGGGACATTGAAAAGAGCGTGAGAGGTAAGACAGTCGGGAAATTGAAAAGGGCAGTGAAAGAGCGGGAGGGGACACATTGAGAGCAGCGGGGTGCCTGTGGGAGCAAAGATAATATAAGGCGGGAACCGGAAGTACGACCCGCGGACTTCTGGGAAGGATTTTCTCCTAGCCAATAAATTCTGGTGGAGAGGATACCCGAGACACTACACGTGTAGTGTCTCCCACCCGCCCTCCTCCTCTAACCTAATAATAAGACCCATTGGTGTGAGCAGGTAAGTGCTATATTATATTATTATTTTTTTATTTGTTTTATATTTGTTTCCCAGAACTTGGTTGAAATTAAGTGGGATGGCAGGGAAGGTAGTGCAATGTTCCTCCTGCAGGATGTTTGAGGTGAGGGATGCCGTTAGTGTCCCTGCTGATTTTACCTGCAGGAAGTGCAGCCAGCTCCAGCTCCTACAAGACCGTGTTATGGTACTGGAGCTGGAGTTGGATGAACTTCGGATCATTCGGGAGGCAGAGGTGGTCATAGATAGGAGATTCAGGGAAGTAGTTACACCAAAGACTGGAGATAGATGGGTAACTGTAAGAGGGACTGGGAAGAAGCAGTCAGTGCAGGGACCCTCTGCGGTCGTTCCCCTGAGTAACAAGTATACCGTTTTGGATACTTGTGGGGGGGGGGGACTTACCAGGGGTAAGCCATGGGGTGCAGGACTCTAGCACGGAGTCTGTCCCTGTTGCTCAGAAGGGAAGGGGGGAGAGGAGCAGAGCATTAGTAATTGGGGACTCAATAGTCAGGGGCACAGATAGGAGAATTTGTGGGAGCGAGAGAGACTCACGTTTGGTATGTTGCCTCCCAGGTGCAAGGGTAAGTGATGTCTCGGATCGTGTTTTTCGGGTCCTTAAGGGGGAGGGGGAGCAGCCCCAAGTCGTAGTCCACATTGGCACTAACGACATAGGTAGGAAAGGGGACAAGGATGTCAGGCAGGCCTTTAGGGAGCTAGGATGGAAGCTCAGAGCGAGAACAAACAGAGTTGTTATCTCTGGGTTGTTGCCCGGTCTGTCTATTTCAATGCCAGGAGTATACGAAATAAGGTAGGGGAACTGGCAGCATGGGTTGGTACCTGGGACTTCGATGTTGTGGCCATTTCAGAGACATGGATAGAGCAGGGACAGGAATGGTTGTTGCAGGTTCCGGGGTTTAGGTGCTTTATTAAGCTCAAAGAAGGGGGCAAAAGAGGGGGAGGTGTGGCGCTGCTAGTCAAGGACAGTATTACGGTGGCGGAAAGGATGCAAGATGGGGACTCTTCTTCCGAGATAGTATGGGCTGGGGTTAGAAACAGGAAAGGAGAGGTCACCCTGCTGGGAGTTTTCCATAGGCCACCTAATAGTTCTAGAGATGTAGAGGAAAGGATGGAGAAGATGATTCTGGAAAAGAGCGAAAGTAACAGGTTAGTTGTTATGGGAGACTTTAACTTTCCAAATATTGACTGGAAAAGATATAGTTCGAGTACATTGGATGGGTCGTTCTTTGTACAATGTGTGCAGGAGGGTTTTCTGACACAATATGTTGACAGGCCAACAAGAGGTGAGGCCATTTTGGATTTGTTTTTGGGTAATGAACCAGGCCAGGTGTTAGATCTGAAGGTAGGTGAACACTTTGGAGACAGTGACCACAATTCGGTGACTTTTACATTAGTGATGGAAAGGGATAAGTATACCCCGCAGGGCAAGAGTTATAGCTGGGGGAAGGGCAATTATGATGCCATTAGACATGACTTAGGATGTGTAGGTTGGAGAAGTAGGCTGCAAGGGTTGGGTACACTGGATATGTGGAGCTTGTTCAAGGAACAGCTATTGCGTGTTCTTGATCAGTACGTACCAGTCAGACAGGGAGGAAAGGGTAGAGCGAGGGAACCGTGGTTTACCAAAGAAGTGGAATATCTTGTTAAGAGGAAAAAGGAGGCCAATGTGAAGATGAGGCGTGAAGTTTCAGTTGGGGCGCTTGATAGTTACAGGGAAGCGAGGAAGGGTCTAAAGAGAGAGCTAAGACGAGCAAGGAGGGGACATGAGAAGTCTTTGGCTGGTAGGATCAAGGAAAACCCAAAAGCTTTCTATAGGTATGTCAGGAATAAAAGAATGACTAGGGTAAGAGTAGGGCCAGTCAAGGACAGTGGTGGGAAGTTGTGTGTGGAGGCTGAGGAGATAAGCGAGATACTAAATGAATACTTTTCGTCAGTATTCACTCAGGAAAAAGATAATATTGTGGAGGAGAATGCTGAGACCCAGGCTATTATAATTGATGGCATTGAGGTGCGTAGGGAAGAAGTGTTGGCAATTCTGGACAAGGTGCAAATAGATAAGTCCCCGGGGCCTGATGGGATTTATCCTAGGATTCTCTGGGAAGCCAGGGAAGATATTGCTGAGCCTTTGGTTTTGATTTTTAGGTCAACATTGGCTACATGAATAGTGCCAGAGGACTGGAGGATAGCAAATGTGGTCCCTTTGTTAAAGAAGGGGAGTAGAGATAACCCCGGTAACTATAGGCCGGTGAGCCTAACATCTGTGGTGGGTAAAGTCTTGGAGAGGATTATACAAGATACAATTTATAATCATCTAGATAGGAATAATATGATTAGGGATAGTCAGCATGGTTTTGTGAAGGGTAGGTCATGCCTCACAAACCTTATCGAGTTCTTTGAGTAGGTGACTGAACAGGTGGACGAGGGTAAAGCAGTTGATGTGGTGTATATGGATTTCAGTAAAGCGTTTGATAAGGTTCTCCACGGTTGGCTATTGCAGAAAATACGGAGGCTGGGGATTGAGGGTGATTTAGAGATGTGGATCAGAAATTGGCTAGTTGAAAAAAGACAGAGAGTGGTGGTTGATGGGAAATGTTTAGAATGGAGTTCAGCTACGAGTGGCGTACCACAAGGATCTGTTCTGGGGCCGTTGCTGTTTGTCATTTTTATAAATGACCTAGAGGAGGGCGCCGAAGGATGGGTAAGTAAATTAGCAGATGACACTAAAGTCGGTGGAGTTGTAGACAGTGCGGAAGGATGTTGCAGGTTACAGAGGGACATAGATAAGCTGCAGAGCTGGGCTGAGAGGTGGCAAATGGAGTTTAATGTGGAGAAGTGTGAGGTGATTCACTTTGGAAAGAATAACAGGAATGCGGAATATTTGGCTAATGGTAAAATTCTTGGTAGTGTGGATGAGCAGAGGGATCTCGGTGTCCATGTACATAGATCCCTGAAAGTTGCCAACCAGGTTGATAGGGTTGTGAAGAAGGCCTATGGTGTGATGGCCCTTATTGGTAGAAGGATTGAGTTCCGGAGCCATGAGGTCATGTTGCAGTTGTACAAAACTCTAGTACGGCCGCATTTGGAGTATTGCGTGCAGTTCTGGTCGCCTCATTATAGGAAGGACGTGGATGCTTTGGAACGGGTGCAGAGGAGATTTACCAGGATGTTGCCTGGTATGGAGGGAAAATCTTATGAGGAAAGGCTGATGGACTTGAGGTTCTTTTCGTTAGAGAGAAGAAGGTTAAGAAGTGACCTAATAGAGGCATACAAAATGATCAGAGGGTTAGATAGGGTGGACAGCGAGAGCCTTCTCCCGCGGATGGAGGTGGCTATCACGAGGGGACATAGCCTTAAATTGAGGGGTAATAGATATAGGACAGAGGTCAGAGGTGGGTTTTTTACGCAAAGAGTGGTGAGGCCGTGGAATGCCCTACCTGCAACAGTAGTGAACTCGCCAACATTGAAGGCATTTAAAAGTTTATTGGATAAGCATATGGATGATAAGGGCATAGTGTAGGTTAGATGGCCTTTAGTTTTTTTCCATGTCAGTGCAACATTGAGGGCCGAAGGGCCTGTACTGCGATGTATCGTTCTATGTTCTATGTTCTATGTATCTCTCTCTGTATCTCTATCTCTACGTATCTGTCTGTCTCTGTATCTCTCTCTCTGTACCTCTCTCTCTGTCTCTCTGTCTCTCTATCTCTGTATCTGTCTCTCTCTCTCTCTCTGTCTCCCTCTCTGTATCTCTCTGCACCACTCCCTGCATCTGAGTAGACGGTGGGCTACAGAAAATGTTACAGGAATAGAGATCCTGAGAGAGAGTTATGATAGAGAAAGTGAGAGGGAGGTACAGAAGGAGGGCGAGAGAGATACAGCAGAGACATTCTGAGAGATAGTTCTATTCACCTCTCTGCATCTCTCTCATTATTTACAGTGGTCCCTGGGTAGAATATCATTATATACACTGGTCCCTGGGTAGAATATCATTATTTACTATGGTCCTTGGGCAGTATATCATTACTTACAGTGGTCCCTGGGTAGAATATCATTATTTACAGTGGTCCCTGGGCTGTATATCATTATTTACAGTCTCCCTCTCTCTGTACCCCTCTCTTTATCTCTCTCTATCTCTCACTGTATCTGTCTCTGTTTCTCACTCTGTTCCTCTTTGTCTCTGTATCTCTCTCTGTATCGCACTCTGTATCTCTCGCTGTGTCTCTCTCTGTACCTCTGTATCTCTCTCTGTATCTCTCTCTGTATCTCTCTCTCTATCACTCTGTATCTCTCTCTGTATCTCTCTTTGTATCTATCTGTCTGTATCTCTCTCTGCATCTATCTGTCTATCTCTCTGTATCTCTCTCTGTATCTCACTCTGTATCACTCGCTGTATCTCTCTCTGTACCTCTCTGTATCTCTCTCTGTATCTCTCGTTGTATCTCTCTCTGTACCTCTTTGTATCTCTCTCTGTATCTCTCTCTGTATCTCTCTCTGTATCACTCTCTGAACCTCTCTCTGTATCTCTCTCTGTATCTATCTGTCTGTATCTCTCTGTGTATCTATCTGTCCATCTCGCTCTCTGTATCTCTCTCTGTATCAATCTAAGCATCTCTCTGACTCGGTATATCTGTATCTCTCTCTCTCACTGTATCTCTCTGTGTCTCTCTCTGTATCTCTCTGTATCTCTCTCTGTATCTCTATGTGTCTCTCTCTGTATCTCTCTCTGTATCTCTCTCTGTATCGGTCTCTCTCTTATCATTTTTCATTTCTTCCCATGCACTCAATGATCAGTTGAGCTGCGAAAAATACTTTTCACTCTCCCTCGGTACACGTGACAATAATCAAACAGCAAACACAACCCTGTCCAATCCAATCTCTCTGTACCTCGCTTTCAATCTGTATCTCGTTCTGTATCTCTCTCTCTCCATCATTCTCTACCTCCCTCTCTGTTTCTCTAACAAAACTCTCTCTCAGAATGTCTCTCCCTGTATCTTTCTCTCCCCCTTCTTTACCTCCCTCTCCCTTTCTCTATCATAACTCTCTCAGGACCTCTCTTCCTGTATCACTTTCTGTATCCCTCCGTCTATATCTCTATGCATGTGCCTCTCTCTCTGTATCTCTCTCCCTGTTCCTCTTTCTATAATCACCTCTCTCTGCATCTCACTCATTATTTACAGTAGCCTTAAGTAGGTATCATTAAATACAATGGACACTGGGCAATGTATCATTATTCACAGTGTTCCCTGGGTAGTATATCTTTATTTACAATGGTCCCTGGTCAGTATATCATTATTTACATTGTTACCAGGGTAGTATATCACTACTTACAGTGGGAACTGTGTAGAATATCATAATGTACAGTGGCCCCTGTGCAGGGTATCATTATTTACAATGGCCCCTGTGCAGTATATCATTATTTACAGGAGATCCTGGGTAGAATATCATTATTTACAGGGGCCTCTGGGCAGTATATAATTATTTACAATGGTCCCTGGACAGTATATCATTATTCACAGTGGTCTCTGGGCAGTAAATCATTATTTACAGTGGTCCCTGGGCAGTATATAAGTATTTACAGTGGTCCTTTGGCAGTATATCATTATTTACTGTGGGCCCTGGGTAGTATATTATTATCTACAGTGATCCCTGTGCAGTACATCATTGTTTACATTGAGTAGTATATCATTATTTACAGTGGTCCTTTGGCTTTATATCATTATTTACATCGGTCCCTGGGCAATACATCATTATTTACAGTGGGCCCTGGGTAGAATACCATTATATATAGTGGTCCCTCGGTAGAATATTATTTACAGTGGTCCCTGTGCGGTATATCATTATATACAGTGGTCCCTGGCAGTATATCATTATTTACAGTGGCCAACATGTAGTATATTATTAGTCAGTGTTCCCTGGGTAGAATATCATTATTTACAGTGGTCCCTGGGTAGTATATCATTATTTACAGTGGTCTCATGGCAGCATATCATTATTTACTGTGGTCCCTGGGGGGAACATTATTATTTGCAGTGGTCCCAGGATAGTATATCAGTATTTACAGTGGGCCCTGGGTAGAATGCCATTATTTACAGTGGCCCCTGGGCAGCATATCATTATGTACTGTGGTCCCTGGGCGGAATATCCTTCTTTACAGTGGTCCCTGGGTAGTATATCATTGTTTACAGTGTCCCCTGGGCAGTATATCATTATTTCCAGCGGTCCCTGGACAGTATATCATAGCTTACAGTGGTCACTGGGCAGTATATCATTATTTACTGCGGAGCCTGGTTAGAATATCATTATTTACAGTGGTCACTGGGCAGTGTATCATTATTTACAGTGGTCCCTGGGCTGTATATCATTACTTACAGTGGTCCCTGGGCAGTATATCATTACTTACAGTGGTCCCTGGGCAGTATGTCATTATTTAAGGTGGTCCGTGGGCAGTATATCATTATTTACAGTTGCACCTGGGTAGTATATCATTATTTAATGTGGTCCCTGGGTGAGATATCATTATTTCCAGTGGGCAGCACGGTAGCATTGTGGATAGCACAATTGCTTCACAGCTGCAGGGTCCCACTTTCGAATTCGACTTGGGTCACAGTCTGTGTGGAGTCTGCACACCCTCCAGGTGTCAGGTTTGGTTTCCTCCTAGTACTCCGGTTTCCTCCCACAGTCCAAAGATGTGCAGGTTGGGTGGATTGGCCACAAAAAATTTTCTTTAAATTCAATGATGAACCTAGGACAAAGGTTTGGTGCAACATCGTGGGCCGAAAGGCCTGTTCGGTGCTGTATTCTCTATCTATCCATTTACAGTGAGCTCTGGGTAGTATATCATTATTTACAGTGGTCCCTGGGTAGAATGTCATTATTTACATTGGTCACTGGGTAGTATATCATTATTTACAGTGGTCACTAGGTAGTATATCATTATTTACAGTGGTCCCTGGGTAGTATATCATTATTTACAGTGGCCCTGGGTAGTATATCATTATTTACAGTTGTCCCTGGGCAGTATATCATTACTTACAGTGGTCCCTGGGCAGTATATCATTATTTACAGTGGTCCCTGGGTAGTATATCATTATTTACAGTGGTCCCTGGGTAGTATATCATTATTTACAGTGGTCCCTGGGCAGTATATCATTATTTACAGTGGTCCCTGGGCAGTATATCATTATTTCCAGTGGTCTCTGGGCATTATATCATTATTTACAGTGGTCGCTGGGCAGTATATCATTATTTACAGTGGTCCCTGGGGAGTATATCATTATTTACAGTTGTCCCTCGGCAGTGTAATCATTATTTACAGTTGTCTCTGGGCAGTATAATATTACTTACAGCGGTCCCTGGGCAATATATCATTATTTACAGTGGTCCCTGTGTAGTATATCTTTATTTACAGTGGTCCCTGGGTAGTATATCTTTATTTACAGTGGTCCCTCAGCAGTATATCATTATTCACAGTGGTACACTGCAGTATGTCATTATTTACAGCGCTCTCTGGTCAGTATATCTTTATTTAGTGTGGGCCCTGGGTAGTATATCATTATTTACAGTGGTCCCTGTGTAGTATATCATTATTTACAGTGGTCCTTTGGCAGTATATCATTGTTTACAGAGATCCCTGTGTAGTATATCATTATTTACAGTGGTCCTTTGGCAGTATATCATTATTTACTTTGGGCACTGGGTAGAATATCATTATTGACAGAATCCCTGGGTAGTATACCATGATGTACAGTGATCCCTGGGTAGTATATCATTATTTTTCAGCGCTCCCTGTGCAGTATATCATGCTTTACAGAGGTCCCTGGATAGTATATCATCATTTACAGTGATCACTGGGCAGCATATCATTATTTACAATGGTCCCTGTGTAGTATATCATTACTTACAGTGGTCCCTGGGCAGTATATCATTATTTACAGTGGTCCCTGGGCAGTATAAAATTTATTAACAGTGGTCCCTGCGTAGAATGTCATTATTTACAGTGTCCCCTGGGAAGTATATCATTCATTACAGCGGTCCGTGGCCATGATATTATTATTTACAGTGGTCACTGTGTAGTATACCATCATTTACAGTGGTCCCAGTGCAGTATATCAGTATTTACATCGACCCTGGGTAGTATATAATTATTTACCGTGGACCCTGGGCAGTATAATAATTAATTACAGTGATCCCTGGGCAGTATATCAGTATTTACAGTGGTCCCTGGGTAGCATATCTTTATTTACAGTGATCCCTGGGTATTATATCATTATTTACAGTGGTCCCTGCGCAGTATATCATTATTTACAGTGGTCCCTGGCTTTATATCATTATTTACATCGGTCCCTGGGCAGTTTATCATTATTTACAGTGGGTCCTGGGTAGAATATAATTTTCTATAGTGGTCCCTCGGTAGAATATTGGTTACAATGGTCCCTGGGTATTATATCATTATTTACAGTTGTCCCTGGGTAGTATATCATTATTTACCTTGATCCATGTGTCGTATATCATTATTTACAGTGGTCCCTGGGTAGCATATCATTATTTACAGTTGTTCCTGGGCAGTATATCATTATTTACAGTTGTTCCTGGGCAGTATATCATTATTTACAGTGATCCCTGTGTCGTATATCATTATTTACAGTGGGCCCTGAGTAGTATATCATTATTTACAGTTGTTCCTGGGCAGTGTACCATTACTTCCAGTGGTCCCTGGGCAGTATATCCTTATTTACAGTGTTCCCTGGGTAGAAAGTCATTATTTACAGTGGTTACTGCGTATTTTATCATTATTTGCAGTTGTCCATTGGCAGCATATCATTACTTACAGTGGTCCCTGGACAGTATATCATTATTTACAGTCGTCGCTGGGCAGTATATCATTATTTACAGTTGTTCCTGTGTCGTATATCATTATTTAAAGTGGTCCCTGAGTAGTATATCATTATTTACAGTGGTCCCTGGGCAGTATATCATTATTTACAGTTGTTCCTGGGCAGCATACCATTACTTACAGTGGTCCCTGGGCAGTATATCATTATTTACAGTGGTCCCTGGGTAGAAAGTCATTATTTAAGGTGGTCCCTGGGTGGGATATCATTATTTGCAGTGGGCAGCACGGTAGCATTGTGGATAGCACAATTGCTTCACAGCTGCAGGGCCCCAAGTTCGATTTCGACTTTTGTCACAGTCTGTGTGGGGTCCGCACATCCTCCGGGTACTCTGGTTTCCTCCCACAATCCAAAGATGTGCATGTTGCGTGGATTGACCATGAAAAATTTTCCAAAATTCTATGATTAATTACAGTGATCCCTGGGCAGTATATCATTATTTACAGTGGTCCCTGCGTAGTGTATCATTATTTACAGTGGTCCTTTGGCAGTATGTCATTATTTCCGTTGGGCCCTGGGTAGCATATCATTATTTTCAGTGATCCCTGTTAAGTATAGCATTATTTACTGTGATCCCTGGGTAGTATATTATTATTTACAGCGGTCCCTAGGCAGTATATCATTATTTACCGTGGTCCCTGGGCAGTATATCATTATTTACAGTGATCCCTGGGCAGTATATCATTATTTACAGCGGTCCCTAGGCAGTATATCATTATTTACAGTAGTCCCTGGGCAGTATATCATTATTTACAGTTGCACTTGTGATTTTTATCATTATTTACATCGGTCCCTGGTCAGTATATCATAATTTACAGTGGGCCCTGTGTAGTATATCATTTTTCCAGCGGTCCCTGAGCAGTATATCATTATTTACAGTTGTCCGTGGGGAGAAACCATTATTTGCAGTGGTCTCCAGGTAGAATATCATTATTTACAGTGGTCCCTGGGAAGTAGATCATTATTTATTGTGTTCCCTGGGTAGGTTATCATTATTTACAGTGGTCTCTGGGAAGTAGATCATTATTTATGGTGGTCCCTGGGTAGATTATCATTATTTACAGTGGACCCTGGGTAGTGTATCATTTACATAGAACAAAGAACAAAGAAAATTATAGCACGGAAACAGGCCCTTCGGCCCTCCCAGCCTACGCCGATCCAGATCCTTTATCTAAACCTTTCTCCTATTTTCCAAGGTCTATTTCCCGCCCATTCATATACCTGTCTAGAAGCTTCTTAAATGATGCTTTCGTGCCCGCCCCTACCAACTCCGCAGGTAAAGCATTCCAGGCACCACCACCCTACGCGTTAAAAACTTTCCACGCACATCTCCCTTAGAATTTCCCGCTTTAACTGTGAAATCGTGACCCCTTTTAACTGACACCCCCTCTCTTGGAAAAAGCTTGTTGCTATCCACCCTGTATGTACCTCTCATAATTTTGTAGACCTCAATCAGGTTCCCCCCTCAACCTCCGTCTTTCCAACGAAAACAATCCTAATCTACTCAACCTTTCTTCATAGCTAGCACCCTCCATACCAGGCAATATCCTGGTGAACCTCCTCTGCAACCTCTCCAAGGCATCCACATCCTTCTGGTAATGTGGCAACGAGAACTGCACACAGTATTCCAAATGTGGCCGAACCAAAGTCCTATACAACTGTAACATGACCTGCCAACTCTTGTACGCAATACCCCGTCCGATGAAGGCAAGCATGCTGTATGCCTTCTTGACCACTCTATCGACCTGCGTTGCCAACTTCAAGGTACAATGGACCTGAACTCCCAGATCTCTCTGTACATCAATTGTCCCCAAGACCCTTCCATTGACCATGCAGTCCGCTCTTGAATTTGATCTTCCAAAATGCATCACCTCGCATTTGCCTGGATTGAACTCCATCTGCCATTTCTCTGCCCAACTCTCCAATCTATCTATATTTTGTTGTATTCTCTGACAGTCCTTCTCGCTATCTGCAACTCCACCAATCTTAGTATCATCTGCAAACTTACTAACGAGACCACCTATACCTTCCTCCAGGTCATGTATGTAGATCACAAACAACAGTGGTCCGAGCACGGATCCCTGTGGAACACCACTAGTCACCCTTCTCCATTTTGAGACACTCCCTTCCATCACTACTCTCTGTCGCCTGTTGCCCAGCCAGTTATTTATCCATCTAGCTAGTGCACCCTGAACCCCATACGACTTCACTTTTTCCATGAACCTGCCTTGGGGAACCTTATCAAACGCCTTACTAAAGTTCATGTATACGACATCTACAGCCCTTCCCTCATCAATTAACTTTGTCACTTCCTCAAAGAATTCTATTAGGTTTGTAAGACATGAACTTCCCTGGACAAAACCATGCTGCCTATCACTGATAAGTCTATTTTCTTCCAGATGTGAATAGATCCTATCCCTCAGTATCTTCTCCAACAGTTTGCCTACCACTGACGTCAAGCTCACAGGTCTATAATTCCCTGGATTATCCCTGCTACCCTTCTTAAACAAAGGGACAACATTAGCAAATCTCCAGTCCTCCGGGACCTCACCCGTGCTCAAGGATGTTGCAAAGATATCTGTAAAGGTCCCAGCTATTTCGACCCTCGCTTCCCTCAGTATCCTGGGATAGATCCCACCCAGTCCTGGGGACGTGTCCACCTTAATGTCTTTCAGAATAACCAAACCTTCCCCCTTCCATATGACAATTTGACCGAGAGTATTTAAACATCCATCCCTAGCCTCAACATCCATCTTGTCCCTCTCCTTTGTGAATACCGATGCAAAGTACTCATTAAGAATCTCACCCATTTCCTCTGAGTCCACGTATAAATTCCCTCTTTTGTCTTTGAGTGGGCCAATCCTTTCTCTATTTACCCTCTTGCTCCTGACATACGAATAAAATGCTTTGGGATTTTCCTTAACCCTGTTAGCCAAAGATATTTCATGACCCCTTTTAGACCTCTTTATTGCGCGTTTGAGATTCGTCCTACTTTCCTGATATTCCTCAAAAGCTTCAACAGTTTTGAGTTGCCTCGATCCGTATGTTTCCTTTTTCATCTGAGCTAGTCTCACAATTTCACCCGTCATCCATGGTTCCCTAATCTTGCCATTTCTATCTTTCATTTTCACAGGAACATGTCTGTCCTGCACTCTAATCAGCCTTTCCTTAAAAGACTTCCACATTTCAAATGTGGATTTACCCTTAAACAGCTCCTACCAATCCACATTCCCGAGCTCCTGCCGATTTTTGTTACACTCTGCCTTTCCCCAAATTAGTACTCTTCCTTTCCGATCAATCCCAAACTAATCCCACAGCCTCACTCTCTCCCCATAGCCCTGTATCAATCCAAAAAATAATCCCACTGCCCCGCTCTCCCCATATCCCGGTATAAATCCCAATCTAATCCCACTGTCCCACTCACTCCCCACAGCCCTGTATCAATCCTAAACTAATCCCACAGCCCCACTCTCTCCCCATAGCCCTGTATCAATCACAAACTAATCCAACTGCCCCGCTCTCTCCCCATAGCCCTGTATCAATCCTAAACTAATCCCACTGCCCCACTCTCTCCTCATAGCCGTGTATCAATCTCAAACTAATCCCACTGCCCCACTCTCTCTCATAGCCCTGCAACAATCCCCAAACTAACCGCACTGACCCCTCTCTCTCCATAGCCCTGTATCAATACCAAACTAAACCCACTGCCCCACTCTCTCCCCATAGCCCTGTATCAATCCCAAACTAATCCCACTGCCCCACTCTCTCCCCATAGCCCTGCGTCAATCCCAAACAAATCCCACTGCCCCACTCTCTCCCCATAGCCCTGTATCAATACCAAGCTAATCCCACTGCCCCACTCTCTCCCCATCGCCCTGTATCAATCCCAAACTAATCCCACCACCCCACTATCTCCTCATAGCCCTGTATCAATTCCAAACTAATCCCACTGCCCCACTCTCTCCCCATAGCCCTGTATCAATCCCAAACTAATCCCACCGCCCCACTCTCTCCCCATAGCCCTGTATCAATCCCAAACTATCCCACCGCCCCACTCTCTCCCCATAGCCCTGTATCAATAATAAACTAATCCCACTGCCCCACTCTCTCCACATAGCCGTGTATCAATCTCAAACTAATCCCACTGCCCCACTCTCTCTCATAGCCCTGTATCAATCCCCAAACTAACCGCACTGACCCCTCTCTCCCCACAGCCCTGTATCAATCCCAAACTAATCCCACTGTCCCCATATCACTGTATCAATCCCCAAACTAATCCCACTGCCCCACTCTCAACCCATAGCCATCTATCAATCCCAATCTAACCCCATGGACCCACTGCCCCGCTCTCTCCCCATAGCCCTGTATCAATCCCCAAACTAATCCCACTGCCCCACGGTTTCCCCATCGCCCTGGATCAATCCCCAAACTAATCCCACTGCCCCGCTCTCTCCTCATAGCCCAGTATCAATCCCCAAACTAATCCCACTGCCGCACTATCTCCCCATAGCCCTGTATCAATCCCCAAACTAATCCCACTACCCCACACTCTCGCCAGAGCCCACTATAAACCCAAAACTAATGCCACTGCCCCACCCTGTCCCCATAGCCCTGTATCAATCCCAAACTAATCCCACTGCCCCACTCTCTCCACATAGCCGTGTATCAATCTCAAACTAATCCCACTGCCCCACTCTCTCTCATAGCCCTGTATCAATCCCCAAACTAACCGCACTGACCCCTCTCTCCCCACAGCCCTGTATCAATCACAAACTAATCCCACTCTCCCCATAGCCCTGTATCAATCCCCAAACTAATCCCACTGCTCCGCCCTCTCCACAAAGCCCAGTATCAACCCTAACCTAATCCCACTGCCCCACTCTCAACCCATATCCCTCTATCAATCCCAATCTAACCCCATGGACCCACTGCCCCGCTCTCTCCCCATAGCCCTGTATCAATCCCCAAATTAATCCCACTGCCCCACGGTTTCCCCATCGCCCTGGATCAATCCCCAAACTAATCCCACTGCCCCGCTCTCTCCTCATAGCCCAGTATCAATCCCCAAACTAATCCCACTGCCGCACTATCTCCCCATAGCCCTGTATCAATCCCCAAACTAATCCCACTACCCCACACTCTCGCCAGAGCCCACTATAAACCCAAAACTAATCCCACTGCCCCACCCTGTCCCCATAGCCCTGTATCAATCCCAAACTAATCCCACTGCCCCACTCTCTCCCCAAAGCCCTGTATCAATCCCAAACTAATCTCAAATTCCAAACTACCCCAATATTCCAAACTGCCCCACTCTCTCTCATAGCCCTGTATCAATCCCCAAACTAACCGCACTGACACCTCTCTCCCCACAGCCCTGGGTCAATCCCCAAACTAATCCCACTCTCCCCACAGCCCTGGGTCAATCCCCAAACTAATCCCACTCTCCACAAAGTCCTGTGTCAATCCCCAATACTAACCACACCCTCCCCACAGCCCTGTGTCAATCCCCACACTAATCCCACTGCGCCATAGACCTGGGTCAATACCCAAACTAATCCCACTGTCCCCACAGCCCTGTGTCAATCCCCAAACTAATCCCACTCTCCCCGCTGCTCTTGTTCAATCCCCAAACTAATCCCACTCTCCCCACAGACCTGCGACAATCCCCAATACTAATCCCACTGCCCCCACAGCCCTGTGTCAATCCCCAATACTAATCCCACATTCCCCACAGCCCTGTGTCAATCCAAAAACTAATCCCACTCTCCCCATAGACCTGGGTCAATCCTCAATACTAATGTCACTCCCCCCACAGCCCTGGGTCAATCCCCAATACTAATCCCACTCTCCCCACAGCCCTGTGTCAATCCCCAATACTAATCCCACTCTCCCCACAGCCCTGTGTCAATCCCCAAACTAATCACAATCTCCCCACAGCCCTGTGTCAATCCCCAATAGCAATCCCACATCCCCACAGACATGTGTCAATCCCCAAACTAATCCCACTGTCCCCACAACCCTGGGTCAATCTCCACACTAATCCCACTGCCCCCACAACCCTGTGTCAATCTTCAAACTAATCCCACTCTCGCCACAGCCCTTTGTCAATCCCCAAACTATTTCCATTCTCTCCACAGTCCTGTGTCAGTCCCCAAACTAACCCCACTCTCCCCACAGCCCTAAATCAATCCCCAAACTAATCCCACTCTCCCCACAGCCATGTGTCAATCCCCAAACTAATCCCACTTTCCCCACAGCCCTGTGTCAATCCCCAATAATAATCCCACTCTCCCCACAGCCCTGTATCAATCCCAAACTAATCCCACTGTCCTCACAGCACTGGGACAATCCCCAATACTAATCCAACTCTCCCCACAGCCCTGTGTCAATCCCCAATACTAATCCCACTCTCCCCACAGCCCTGTATTAATCCCAAACTAATCCCACTGTCCCCACAGCCCTGGGTCAATCCCCAAACTAATCCCAATCTTGCCACTGCCCTGTGTCAATCCCCAATACTAATCCTACACTTCCCACAGCCCTGGGTCAATCCCCAAACTAATCCCACTCTCTCCACAGCCCTGTGTCAATCCCCAATACTAAATCCACTCTCCCCATAGTCCTGTGTCAATCCCCAAACTAATCCCACTCTCCCCACAGCCCTATTTCAATCCCCAATACTAATTCCACTCTCCCCATGGCCCTGTGTCAAGCCCCAAACTAATCCCACTCTCCCCACAGCCCTGTTTCAATCCCCAATACTAATTCCACTCTCCCCATTGCCCTGTGTCAATCCCCAAACTAATCCCACTCTTCCCACAGCCCTGTGTCAATCCCATAACTAATCCTACTGCCCCATAGCCCTGTGTCAATCCCCAAACTAATCCCACTCTCCCCGCAGCCCTTGTTCAATCCCCAAAATAATCCCACTCTCCCCACAGCCCTGTGTCAATCCCCAATACTAATCCCACATTCCCCACAGCCCTGTGTCAATCCAAAAACTAATCCCACTCTCCCCATAGCCCTGGGTCAATCCTCAATACTAATGCCACTCCCCGCACAGGCCTGAGTCAATCCCCAAACTAATCCCAGTCTCCCCACAGACCTGTGTCAATCCCCAATACTAATCCCACTCTCCCCACAGCCCTGTGTCAATCCCCAAACTAATCCCACTCTCCCCACAGCCCTGTGTCAATCCCCAATACTAATCCCACTCTCCCCACAGCCCTGTGTCAATCCCCAAACCAATCCCACTGTCCCCACAATCCTGGGTCAATCTGCAAACTAATACCACTCTCCCCATAACCCTGGGTCAATCAACAAACTAATCCCACTGTCCCCACAGCCCTGTGTCAATCCCCAAAAGCTGCAGAAAGCAGCGGGAGTTCAGAAACAGAGGGCGCGATTCTCCCAGAGAGGGAGAAATCGTAAGGCTGGCGATAAACCCGGGCGGGTTTGCCGCCAGCCCCCCCCCCCCCCCCCCACCACCCCCCCACCCCCCCCCTCCCCGACCGGGAACCGATTCTGGTTCCCGGTCGGGGCTTGTATGCCGCGGCTGTAAACTCCGGCATCGCGGACTTAATGAATTTTGTTAAGCCCGCTTGCCAGAGTTTGCGCCGGCTGACGCGTCACATGACGTCAGCCGCGCATGCGCGGATTGGAAGACTCCGACCCGTGCATGCGCGGATGACGTCATCGCGCATTTGCGCGAAACCCGCACATGCGTGGGCCGGGATGCCCCTCAGCCGCCCCGCGAAGTGATACAGCGGGGCGGCAGAAGGACAAAGAGTGCGCGGGTATCGGACCCACTGCCCGCGATCTGTGCCCACAGATCGCGGGCCCATGGCACCCTTGGCACGGCCGTGGTACTGCCGTGCCAATCGGTGCCATGGTTTTGAAAATCGGCACTTTGCGGCCGTTTTTACGAACGGCCAGACCAGGTGTGTTTGCCGTTCGTAAAAACAGCCGTAAAGGGCTTGGAACTCGGCCCATCGGCGAGCTTAGAATCGCTGCTGGCCGTAAAAATACGGCGGAAGCGATTCGTATCGGCAGTCGGGCGTGGGGGGGGAGAGAATAGCGGGAGGGCGTCAGACTAGCGTGGCCGTAAAATTTTATGAACCCCGCTATTCTGCGCATCGTCGTGAGTGCGGAGAATTGTGCCCAGAGAGCCCATAAAACAGCGGGAGTTCAGAGACAGAGGGCGCGATTCTCCGCACCCGCGGAAAATCGCAAAACCGTCGTAAAACACGGGCGCGTTTTACGACGGTCTCGAAGGGTCCATTTCCCGACGTATTCATGTCGGGAAATGGGCTAGTAACGCGGCCACGTCAATCACGTGCGTGATGACGACGGAACGCGGCGATGAAACGATCACGCCCACGTGACGCCGTAAAAAGGCGCGAGCGACCACAGAATCTGTCGGAAGGATGTCGGAGCCGAGGAGAGCTGCTCCTTTGTTTGTTGAGGCTGACGTGGAGGCGCTGCTCGATGCCGTTGAGCAGAGGAGGGGCATCATCCGCCCGCGGAGAGGGCATCGCTAACCTGCCAGCGCGGTACGCCAGGCCTGGCGTGAGGTGGGTGCTGCCGTTAGTGCTGTGGGGCAGACCCCTCGCTCAGCTGAGCAATGTCGGAAGAAGCTACTCGACCTCACCAGGGCTGCCAGGGTAAGTGCCAAGAAGGTGCCCCCTGGTCACAACCATCCCCCCCCCCCCCCACTTTACTTAATCAACCACCTCCCTCCCTGGCACGGGGGGTGGAGGGGGATTGGGGCAGAGTTATTTGAGGATGGTTCACAATGTTGTCACAGACCCTGCGCTCTGGCCCCGAGGAGAGATGCAATGGTCTTATGACAACTTGACCCCCCCAAACTGTGCCAGTATCTGAACGGCCTGCTGATACCTGACGTTTTGTAATGATCTACCTGTGTCCCCTTCCCCCAACAGGCCAAGTCCGCTCACAACCACCGTGAGCGGCAGAAGACTGGAGGGGGTTCGACCAACCTGCACCATCTCACCACCTTTGAGCAGAGGGCCCTGGACCTTGTTGGCGGGTCTACCACCCGGGATATCGCGCTATGCGAGGTTGGCGGATCTGCAGCAAGGAAGACAACCCTCCTTGACAAACACCCACCGCTTCCCAATCCTCTGTCCCTTCACACACCCTGCCCACTGCGACACCTCCCCCATCCTCTGTCCCTTCACACACCCTGCCCACTGGGACACCTCCCCCATCCTCTGTCCCTTCACACACCCTGCGCACTGGGACATCTCCCCCATCCTCAGTCCCTTCACACACCCTGCCCACTGGGACACCTCCCCCATCCTCTGTCCCTTCACACACCCTGCCCACTGGGACACCTCCCCCATCCTCTGTCCCTTCACACACCCTGCCCACTGGGACCGTCCAGCGGCCTGCCGAGCAAATCTAAATAACCCGTCTGATTCTCTTCCCTAGGACGTGATGCCGAACGACCAGGGCCGTCTGGCTCCAGACGGAGACAGGAATTTGCCGCCACCTTACCCGGGGCCGCACAAAATTCGGTGCCCGATCAGCGGGCAGCCCCATCCTCCCCAACCCAAACTGCGGCCCAGGACGCTCAGAGGGTTGCGAGACCACAACCCGGGAAATGGCCAGGGATTAACCCTCCGGACGCTGAGCAGCCCCACACCCTGGAGGAGGCCCTAAACACTGAAAACATCGGGCTTGTGGCACTGCTTTCTCCCACAACATCCATCATCCCAGAGACACACACCCCGGCGGTCCTATTTAGTGATGAGTCTCCTGGGTCACAGTCTGGTTTGCACATCACAGCTGAACAGGCACAGCAGGTGGAGGTAGGAGCAACCGAGGGCCCGGACTGGCGGAGGCCAAACCAGGCGCAGGATGCAGCTGGCTCCCAGACGTTTTCGGAGTTCCTGGAGTTTCTCAACCCACCCGCACAGCCGTTGCCTCAAGAAAACCAGGGAAACAAAGACGGGATGAGCGCTTCCTTCCAGACTCTGCAGACGCTGTTAGAGGAGTTGAACCGCGTCCACGAGCAGGGAGTGGTGCCGCTCATGGCGGAGACCCAGTCCGACACCACACGGATGGCATCCGCGGTGGAGGCAATGGGTCAGGTGATGCAAGGCGTTGGGGTTCATATGCACGCGTCATCCTCGGCCCTGGACAGGGTTGCCCTCTCACAGGCAGCAATGTGCCAGAGCCAACACGACATTGCCTGCGCGCTGCGGGCCTTGGCCGAGTCTCAGCAGGTCATTGGCCAGTCGCAGCACGCCATGGTACAGTCCCAGCAGTTGATGGCACAGTCCCAGCAGTCAATCGCCGAGAGCATCAACCGCCTGACACATGTGCTAGATGGCTTCGTGCACTCACAGGTTGAGGTCGCACAGTGCCTGGCGGGAATGTCTAACTCGCTGGACTCCGTCTCTGCAAACCTTCGGATCCTGGTGGATACCGTTGCAGGCCTCCAGGACTGGCAGCGCCAGGTGTGGGTGGTGCGACGGGTCACCTCCCCGCTCGCACCTCTGTCCCAAAGTGAGGCCCGGGGGCCACCGGGCTCCCCGAGGGAGGAGGAGGTTTCGGGGTCCGTCCCATTAAGGCCATCACGGGACGTCTCGGAAATCTCTGCCTCCCCCAGTCCCATTCCTGGTGCATCGGGTGGGCAGCAGGCAGAGCAGGGTGGCACAATGTCACCCGAGACGCCCGCAGAGCAGCCTCGCCCATCAAGGCCGGGTCGCCCCAGGAAATGCTTAGCCAAGGAGAAACGAGTCGAGGGGGGCGATTCGCAGCAATCCTCCTCCACTCCTGCTGTATCATCTGGGGAATCACTTAGACGTAGTGGTAGGGCCCGTAAGGCAAGTTAGATAGACACTGAGTAAGTTGGCACGGGTGAAGGGCACAGTTTAGTTGTAGGGGCTAGGGCACCTGTAAATAATTGTTAACTTTAAACGCACTGTTCCACCTTACTTGTAATACCGTGTGATTGTTCCACAGCCACAGGAATCGTGATGGTGACCGAGTGGCGCTGGGGTTGACGAGTGGTGAAACCTCGGTGCCGGGTGTGCAGTCCCTGCCCCTACCCCCTCCCACAGCTAGCCCACGCGGGCACGTGATGGAGTGTCAGTGACGATCTCAGCGGCCACCAAGGTGGATGGTTCAGCTATTGCCATGGGTCAGACTCTCTCTAACGATTGTGAGCTCACAGCTCTTCGCAGAGCGGGCTGTCATCATTCCACATGGCACTGATCACACCCGCTGGCACAGCCATCAATGTTGTGCCATACCGTCTTGACCCAGTGATAAGGGTGATGTCGAAGTGGAGCAGTGTACACTGAGAGGGGGGGGGGTTGTGGTGGTGGCAGTTGTGTGGTGGCCCTCTGCACGACTAGCGATGCAGGTGGTGGTTTGGTGTTCAGCGGGGACGTCACATGCGATGCGTGAACCGTGCTGCCACCAAGGCGTCGCGTGCCCGCCGTCCTTGACGGGTCCGTCGTGCCGCCTCCTGGACATCGCCAGCACCTGGGTCGTGTCTGCGTGCTGCGCCCGCCACTCCGCCAGCCTCCTCCTCCTCCTCCTCCTCCTCCTCCTCCTCCTCCTCCTCCTCTGTGCTGGACCACTGCCACTGGTTTCTCCCTCCGCCTCCTGCAGCAGGTCATCTCCCCTCTGCATCGCGATGTTGTACAGCGCACAGCAGACCACTACAATGCGAGCGACCCTGTCGGCCTGGTACTGCAGGGCCCCTCCGGAGCGGTCCAGGCACCTGAATCTCATCTTATGGAGGCCAAGGCAGCGCTCCACCACACCCCTGGTTGCTGCATGGGCCTCGTTGTATCGGGTTTCTGCATTGGTCTGAGGCCTCCGTATAGGCGTCATCAGCCAAGACCGCAGCGGATGACCCCTGTTGCCTAGCAACCAGCCCCTCAGCCGGGGGGAACGTCCCTCAAACATCGCAGGGATGTACGACTGCGCCAGTATGTAGGAGTCATGCACACTCCCTTGGAACCTTGCACAGACATTCATGATCCTCATGTGGGGGTTGCATACCACCTGGATATTAATGGAGTATGTCCCACTTCTGTTTGTGAACACCTCCTTGTCCCCTGCAGGCGGGCGCATGGGGACGTGAACACAGTCGATTGCCCCCTGCACCCTCGGTATCCCGGCCACACTGGCAAATCCACGAGCTCGTGAGTCTTGACTTGCTTGGTCCTCGGGAAAGGTGATGTAACGGTCCGCGATGGCATAGAGGGCATCGGTCACATCCCGGATGCACATGTGGACCGATGACTGGGAGATCCCGGAGACGTCCCCGCTCGGAGACTGGAAGGAGCCGGTAGCATAGAAGTTAAGAGCGACCGTCACCTTGATGGCAACCGGGATCGCCTCGAGTGGGGGCGACGGGGGAGGCAGTGGGGGCGACGGGGGAGGCAGTGGGGGCGGCGGAGGGGGCAGTGGGGGAGATGGAGGGGAGGGGTTAGGTAGAGAGTGAGCCGTCCAACCCCGTAACAAAATGTCTGCCACCATGCCATGGTGTGCCGGTCACGAGGACACGGCTGCTGGTTGCCCTGTGGCTTCCGGCCACAGGCCACTGACGCACCCGTGAGGAGGACATAGTTAACTGCCCGTTGGATGCAGAAAGTGACCAGGGGTTAGGCTGCCCGCGTGTCAGCAGCGCGACCAGGCCACCGGGACACACAGGTATCCCGTGGCTGGCGGCTGCCGAGGTGTCGACTAACGTCCGTCTGACATGTCCCGTTTCTCTGCCCCCACAACCCTTCTGTAGGTTAGCACAATGTCTGTGAACAGAACGGCTATGTTCTGCGCAGTGGTTAGGGCAGCTCTACTGGATTTGGAGATGCAGCAGCATCCACACCCCCAACCCGCAGTGGATGCAGGGCCAGCTGCAGCAGCAGAGGGAAGGGCCGAGGAGTTGCCAGTCGTCGAGCAGCATGGGGGAGAGGAAGAGGAGGAGGGGGAAGAGGAAGAGGAAGAGGAGAGAGTGAGGGTGCAGCCACGGCGCCAGAGGCGACGACCAAGGCCGAGGGTGTACCGTGTCCGGGTCTCTTTCCTAACAATGACGGACATCACCTGCAGGAGGACACTCCGGCTGAGTAGGCAGACGGTGATACATGTCTGCCAACTCCTGTCGCAACTCGCCCCCCGTGGAACGGGGGGGGACACACAATCCCGGTTGCCATCAAGATGACTGTCGCTCTTAACTTCTATGCTACCGGCTCCTTCCAGTCTCCGAGCGGGGACGTCTCCGGGATCTCCCAGTCATCGGTCCACAGGTGCATCCGGGATGTGACCGATGCCCTCTATGCCATCGCGGACCGATACATCACCTTTCCCGAGGACCAAGCAAGTCAAGACTCACGAGCTCGTGGATTTGCCAGTGAGGACGGGATACCGAGCGTTCAGGGGTCAATCGACTGTGTTCACGTCCCCATGCGCCCGCCTGCAGGGGACAAGGAGGTGTTCACAAACAGAAGGGGGACATACTCCACTAATATGCAGGTGGTATGCGACCCCCACATGATGATCATGAACGTCTGTGCAAGGTTCCCAGGGAGTGTGCATGACTCCTACATACTGGCGCAGTCGTTCATCCCTGCGATGTTTGGGGGACGTCCCCCCCCCCCGGCTGAGGGGCTGGTTGCTAGGCGACAGGGGCTATCCGCTGAGGTCTTGGCTGATGACGCCTATACGGAGGCCTCAGACCAATGCGGAAACCCGATACAACGCGGCCCATGCAGCAACCAGGGGTGTGGTGGGGCGCTGCCTTGGCCTCCTGAAGATGAGATTCAGGTGCCAGGACCGCTCCGGAGGGGCCCTGCAGTACCAGGTCGAAAGGGCCACTCGCATTATTGTGGTCTGCTGTGCGCTGCACAACATCGCGATGCAGAGGGGAGATGACCTGCTGCAGGAGGCGGAGGGAGAAGCTAGTGGCAGTGGTGGCAGCACAGAGGAGGAGGAGGAGGAGGAGGAGGAGGAGGAGGAGAGGGAGGAGGAGGAGGCGAGGGAGGAGGAGGAGGAGTAGGAGGCTGGCGGAGTGGCGGGCGCAGAACGCAGACACGACCCAGGTGCTGGTGATGCCCAGGAGGCGGCACGACGGACCCGGCGAGGATGGCGGGCACGCGACGCCTTGGTGGCAGCACGGTTCATGCATCGCATGTGACGTCCCTGCTGAACACCAAACCACCATCTGCATCGCTAGTCGTGCAGAGGGTCACCACACAACTGCCACCACCACAACCCCCCCCCACCCCTCTCAGTGTACACTGCTCCACTTCGACATCACCCTTATCACTGGATCCAGACGGTATGGCACAACATTGATGGCTGTGTCAGCGGGTGTGATCAGTGCCATGTGGAATGATGACAGCCCGCTCTGCAAAGAGCTGTGAGCTCACAATCGTTAGAGAGAGTCTGACCCATGGCAATAGCTGAACCATCCACCTTGGTGGCCGCTGAGATCGTCACTGACACTCCATCACGTGCCCGCGTGGGCTAGCTGTGGGAGGGGGTAGGGGGAGGGGCAGGGATACACACCCGGCACCGAGGTTTCACCACCCGTCAACCCCAGCGACACACGGTCACCATCACGGTTCCTGTGGCTGTGGAACAATCACACGGTATTACAAGTAAGGTGGAACAGTGCGTTTAATGTTTTTTTTTTTTCATTTTTTTTTTTAAAATTTAGATTACCCAATTATTTTTTCCAATTAAGGGGCAATTTAGCATGGCCAATCCACCTACTCTGCACATTTTTTTGGGTTGTGGGGGCAGAACCCACGCAGACACGGGGAGAATGTGCAAACTCCACACGGACAGTGACCCAGAGCCGGGATCGAACCTGGGACCTCAGCGCCGTGAGGCAGCTGTGCTAACCACTAGGCCACCGTGCTGCCCTAGTGCGTTTAATGTTAACAATTAATTACTGGTGCCCTATGCACTACAACTAAACTGTGCCCTTCACCCGTGCCAACTTACTCAGTGTCTATCTAACTTGCCTTACGGGCCCTACCACTACGTCTAAGTGATTCCCCAGATGATGCAGCAGGAGTGGAGGAGGATTGCTGCGAATCGCCACCCTCGAGTCACTTCTCCTTGGCCAAGCGTTTCCTGGGGCTACCCGGCCTTGATGGGCGAGGCTGCTCTGTGGGCGTCTCGGGTGACATTGTGCCACCCTGCTCTGCCTGCTGCCCACCCGATGCACCAGGGATGGGACGGGGGGAGGCCGAGAATTCCGGGACGTCCCGTGATGGCCTTAATGGGACGGGCCCCGAAACCCCCTCCTCCCTCGGGGAGCCTGGTGGCCCCCGGGCCTCACTTTGGGACAGACGTGCGAGCGGGGAGGTGCCCCGTCGCACCACCGACACCTGGCGCTGCCAGTCCTGGAGGCCTGCAACGGTATCCACCAGGATCCGAAGGTTTTCAGAGATGGAGTCCAGGGAGTTAGACATTCCCGCCAGGGACTGTTCAATCTCAGCCTGTGAGTGCACGACGCCATCCAGCACATGTGTCAGGCGGTTGATGCTCTCCGTGACTGACTGCTGGGACTGTGCCATCGACTGCTGGGATTGTGCCATGGCGTGCTGCGACTGGCCAATGACCTGCTGAGACTCGGCCAAGGCCCGCAGCGTGCCGGCAATGTCGTGTTGGCTCTGGCACATTGCTGCCTGTGAGACGGCAACCCTGTCCAGGGCCGAGGATGACGCGTGCATATGAACCCCAACGCCTTGCATAACCTGACCCATTGCCTCCACCGCGGATGCCACCCGTGTGGTGTCGGACTGGGTCTCTGCCATGAGGGGCACCACTCCCTGCTCTTGGACGCGGTTCGACTACTCTAACAGCGTCTGCAGCTGCTGGAAGGCAGCCCTCCTCCCGTCATTGTTTCCCTGTGTTTCTTGAGGCATCGGCTGTGCGGGTTGGTTGAGAAACTCCAGGAACTCAGAAAACGTCTGGGAGCCAGCTGCATCCTGGGCCTGGTTTGGCCTCCACGAGTCCGGGCCCTCGGTTGCTCCTAACTCCACCTGCTGTACCTACTCAGCTGTGATGTGCGAACCCGACTGTGACCCAGGAGACTCATCACTAAATAGGCCCGCCGGGGTGTGTGTCTCTGGGATGATGGATGTTGTGGGAGATAGCAGTGCCGCAAGCCCGATGTTTTCAGTGTTTATGGCCTCCTCCAGGGTTTGGGGCTGCTCAGCGACAGGAGGGTTGTCCCTGGCCATTTCTGTTGGTGGTAGACTTCGAACCCTCTGTGCGTCCTGGTCCGCAGATTGGGTTGGGGAGGATGGGGCTGCCCGCTGATCGGGCACCGAATGTTGTGCGGCCCCGGGTGAGGTGGCGGCAGATTCCTGTCTCCGTCTGCAGCCAGAAGGCCCTGGTCGTTCGGCATCACGTCCTAGGGAAGAGAATGAGATGGGTTATTTAGATTTGCTCGGCAGGCTGCTGGACGGTCCCAGTGGGCAGGGTGTGTGAAGGGACAGAGGATGGGGGAGGTGTCCCAGTGGGCAGGGTGTGTGAAGGGACAGAGGATGGGGGAGGTGTCCCAGTGGGCAGGGTGTGTGAAGGGACAGAGGATTGGGGAGGGGTGAGTGTTTGTCAGGGAGGGTTGTCTCACTTGCTGCAGTTCCGCCAACCTCGCATAGCGCGATATTGCGGGTGGCAGACCCCCCTATAAGGCCCAGGGCCCTCTGTTCAAAGGTGCTGACGGGGTGCAGGTTGGGCGAACCCCCTCCAGTCTTGTGCCGCTCACGGTGGTTGTGAGCGGACTTGGCCTGTTGGGGGAGGGAACATAGGTAAATCATTACAAAACGTCAGGTATCAGCAGTCCGTTCAGATACTGGCACAGTTTGGGGGGTCAAGTTGTCTTAAGACGATTGCATCTCTCCTGGGGGCCAGAGCGCTGGGTCTGTGACAACTTTGTGAACCATCCTCAAATAACTCTGCCGCAATCCCCCTCCACCCCCCCATGCCAGGGGGGAGGTGGGTGATGGAGTTCTGGTGGGAGGGATGGTTGTGATCAGGGGGCACCCTCTTGGCACTTACCCTGGCAGCCCTGGGGAGGTCGTGCAGCTTTTTCCTGCGTTGCTCTGCAGAGCGAGGGGTCTGCCCCACAGCACTGTCGGCAGCAGCCACCTCATGCCAGGCCTGGCGTACCGCGCTGGCAGGTTGGCGATGCCCTCTACACGGGCAGATGATGCCACTCCTCTGCTCGACGGCATCGAGCAGCGCCTCCACATCAGCCTTAACAAACCGAGGAGCAGCTCTTCTGGGCTCCGACATCATGGCCGACAGATTCTGTGCTCGCCCGCGCCTTTTTACGGCGTCGGGCGGCGTCACGTGGCCGTGTTCGTGTCGTCGCCGCGTTCCGTCGTCATGGGGCACGTAATTGACGCGGCCGCATTCCTAGCCCATTTCCCGGAAGTGAATACGTCGGGAAATGGACCCTACACGACCGCCGTCAAACCCGCCCGTTTTTTCGTGTCCGTAGAATCGTGCCCCGGGGAGCGGGCCCCGAGGCCGTCGTGAACCACGGCCGAGTTCATGACGGCCTCCGCGATTTTTGGCCAGAGAATACCGGCCAGTGTTCGTACCTATCTGAACGCCGTCGCATTTCACGATGGCGCGAACCGGTCGTGGGTAATAACGGTTCTGTACCCCACAGGGGGCCAGCACGGCGCTGGAATAGTTCACGGCTCTCGAGCCAAATTCCTGGTGCACACTGGGGGTGACGCCAACCCGCCCATGCGCACTGGCGACGCACTAATCCACGCATGCACGGTGGCCTTACTGAACGCTCTGGCACTTACGCAACATGGCGCGGGGAGCCTGCGGCCGGACGCGCAACAAAGTAGGCCCGGGGGCAGAGACGGCAACCCGCCGGTCGGTGGGCCCCAATCGCGGGCCAGACCCCATCAGAGGCCCCCCCACCACCTTGGGGGCCAGAGCCCCCTCCCCCACCCCCCAATGGCCACCCTCGACTCTTTGCACAGAGCTCCCGCCGGCAGTGAAAGGTGTGGACGGCCCTGTCGGGACTCTGCTTTTTCCATGGGGCCCACACGGGCCGGTGAATCGGTGTCCTCGCCGCAAACAGTGGCCCACGACCAGCTCCGTGCCAAATCTGCGGCGCAAATGGTGCCGATTCTCCGCACCTCGGAGAATGGCACTCCGGCGTCGGGGCGGTGTGCCGTGGTTGCGGCCATTCCCTGGGCCAGTACAGGGCTGGGAGAATCAGGCCCGTGGTGTTAGTTAATTTGGACATTCTGAATTCTCCCTCTGTGTATCCGGACATGCACCAGAATGTGCCGGCAGGGGGCTTTTCTCAGTCACTTATTTGAAGTGTTAATGTAAGCCTACTTCTGACTTCACACGCACTTTCTCACAGTCACTCTCTCATACTCAGTTTCCCAATCTGTTACACAGTCACACAACCTCTCTCAAACTCTACCATCGCACATTCTCATATTCACACTCTCACATTCCAATCACAATCTCACAAACTCTCACACACCCGCAATCTCTCACACACTTAGCACACCACACCAAGTTAGACATTGACTTCTTCTAGCGTGATCCCTTATGGGTCAATATTGGCTACCTTTCTATTCAAGATTCTGATAAAATTTCCTGACTGGCAGCACGGCGTGCAGTGGTTAGCACTGTTGCCTCAGGGCGCCAAGATCCCACGTTCAATCCCGGCCCTGGGTCACTGTCCGTGTGGGGTTTGCACATTCTTGTTTGGCCGCGGTAAATTGCTCCATAATTGGAAAACAATGATTGGGTCCTCTCAATTTATTTTTCAAAAATCTTGACCTCGAACACGAGTTCCAAACACATATTGTCGAGGTGCGCTTGTGTGCGTCGGCAAACGTTGGTGAGGCCAAAGCGATGAGATGTTCAGATCCGTCCTCCATTGTTTGATTTGTAGAGCTGTTGTTTCACCTTTGCTGCAGCTGCCGGCTGTTGTCGGGCCCACTCCCAGTACCGCCCCTGATTTAACAGACGGTGGATGAGCGCGAAAGTGGTGGGCAGTTCCGGGAGAAACTTTCCATATCAATGGACCAAGCCCCAGGCAGATTGGTGTTCTGTTGAGCCATCTGGAACCGGAGCTGACGGATTTGCCGTTACCTTTCCTTCCAGAGGCTGGGAATCGGAACGGTCTAACAGATAGACCAGGTACGCTATTTGGGCGGCATTGAAGGCATATTTCCCCTGCAGGAGGCCAACATCAGCTTTCTCAAAACGCCTGAGTACCTCGGACAGGTTTACCAGATCTTCCTGGTCAGACAGGCACTTGATCAGGACGTGGCCTTGAATGACCCCCATGTGAGGTAGGTTGTTCAGCATGTTCAGCTTTATCAGCTGTGCTATTGCGCATGTGGAGGAAATCCTATGGGGTGCCGGGTGTACTCAAGTAGCCCTCAGTGCATGTTCACCGTTTGGAAGCGTCTGGACTCAGTAGACAGGAGTACCTGGAGGGAAACTTGGTTCATGACGAATTCGCAAACGTCCGGCTTCTTGTGAGCTTTGCGTACAGTTCGTACGCAAATGTCCATGTTAATCGGGCCAGCGTACTTTCTTTGGCTCACACGTGATCCTGCAATAACGATGGATATCTTATTAGGCCTCCTTCAGGGCCATGTGGGTGTATGCTGCACACTCCCTGTCAATATAATGGAGATGACATAATCAGTCATGCCCCAGCAGGCTCGGACAATTCCCTTGATCCATCGCCAGAGGAAGATCGGCAGATCTCTGACGGTACGCTACCGTGTCCGCTATTGATAGTGTCGCCCCCTATTACTGGCCAGACGTGTTGGCGTCCATCCTTGTTAATGATTAATGACCAACGAAATTAGGTTAAAAATACAGCGAGACTGCAGATCCTGCAGAACCAATGTCGAGCACCATTCAGATTAGATGACCATTAATTTGAAGAGGATGGGAGCGACGCTTCGTGCAGCCATACAGTGCATTGCTGCTCATTGCTGCTGAGGTCGTGTTCGAGATAGTATGCCCTGGCCCGTGGGAGCCGTCAGCCATGATACTTGGCAGGAAAGTCCTCTCGGGGCCTACAATTCCCCTCTGTGGTCTCTGTGGGCTGTTGCTACCGACACTGGTTGGTGGCCATAATCCTATTCCTCCTGGTCAGGGAATAAAGCCTACGGTATTCATGGCCATTATTATGGCGGCCCGTGTTTCTCCTGTCCGTGTCCCACTGCCGATGACCGGCTTCTTCAGTTCTAGCCAAATGCGATTGCCGCTCGCTTCTGCGTTCTTGCCTCAAATCGCCTGTGGCTGCGCTAAAACGTCCCAGCTGTCCAATGTCCAATATCAGGCATATCTGTGACTAGTAGTCGCACCTCAGAGGCTTAGAAACCATGGCCCCCGCGTGCTTCAGCCGGTATCGACGGCAGCTGCATCCTGTTCTCGTCGCCAGTGTGTATAGCCAGTGTGTATCTGCAGTATTCAGAACCGACAGACAATACTTACAAATCAACGAAGAAAATGTATTGCAAATCAAATCCAAACCTCCTACATTCTCCTGAGACATTCCCCAATCTTCACCCAGGTTGGGGTTTTTATGCGAGTTGGGTCTCTCCTTAAATGGGAGGTTCATATTCTGAGGAGGTCATGCCAAACCATATGCTACTGATCCCAGTGGTCCACTGGTTTATATCAGTAACCTGATGTAGTCACGCAAATGTGTTTCTTTTCTCAGTCTTTAACTAACCAGTTGTATTCCCTACACTTGTGTCCTTTCTGTGAGGAAGAATGTCTGTATTTAACCGTTTGTGGTCGGTACATTGTGTCCTCTTTCTGGGAAAAGCGTGTCTGTCTCTATAAAGTTGTGGTCACTGACAGTTGTGCTTTAAATTATGCCTAAGATATTAATCATTATGGATTGTTCGGCATTGCTGATGGAGGCACATTGTTAGCTGTGAAACCTCCTCCACTTCGACCAGTTCATTCTAAGTAGTCTTTATTGGTGAGGCGAGCAATGTACAAGTGTATAATTAAATCAAATGTCTTTATATGTCAAACAGTAAAACAGCTACACTTCTTAAATTACCCAATTAATAATAGTCACATTATCATTAATACAATTAAGACAATGAATTGATTCCAGCTGCTGCTCTGATCTTCTGTGTCTCGATTTCCTCAAAGCCTTCTACCAAAGAGGTGGGGCTTGCTTGCTTCTTTCATCCGTCTCGTGCCGCTGCTCTATCCTTTCGATTAGCTCTCACCAAGTGTTCACTGGGGAAGGTCTTGGTTCAGCGCCTATATCCCCCTCTTCATGCCTTTCCAGAAAGTTCCCTGGCACTCTGCCAATGAGGTCGGGGGGCGCGGTCGCAAGACACACCGAAGGAGGCGATGGCAACTCAGCAGCAGAACAGGAAGCCATCGCCACGTGTCCATCTCTCCGTGTACTGTTTTCACAGAACCTTGTACCATATAAGTAACAGCGAGAAATCTGTGTGTCAGAATGTCTTCATCTGGGCAACCCAAAACAATCGAATGATATTAATAGACCCGATTCTGTCATGGTGTGGTGTTGATAGAGCCGGCCTAGACATATCCTGGCAGTCTGTCAGCGTTCAGTGTATTTCAACATGGCCAAGTTCGAATTCCCACCCCGTCTGCCTGGGACTGACTCCGGTTTTATTTCAGGTGTTCAACTGTTAGTTTTAGGTGTGAACTTTACTTTAAGGCCTACATTCCAGGCCTCTATCAGTTTTACCACAACATTCAAAACAGAGATCGATTATTCCGGACGAATAATCAGAGAAAATTCTTCACTTCGACCATACGAAAAAGGAGCACAATTGGGCCGCTCGGTCCATGGAGTCTGTTTCTGCCATTCAGCCGTCTCCGATATTTGCACATCCCCATTCTCCTGCCTCTCCCCATAACCCCTGGTCCCCTTATAAATCAAGAAAATATCTGTCTGTCTTGAAGACACTCAATAATCTGGCCTCGACATCCTTCTGCGGCAAATAGTTCTAATGGTTCACGATCCTCTGGTTGAAAAATCCTCCTCATCGCTGTTTAAAAGGATCGTCCCTTTAGTCTGAGATGGTGTCATCTGCTTCTAATTTCTCCTTCAAGTAGAAGCAACCTCTCCACGTCCACTCTATCTAGGCCTCGAAGTATCCTGTAAGTTTCAGTAACGTCCCCCCTCATCCTTCTGAACTCCAACGAGTACAGTCCCGGAGTCCTCAACCATTCCTCATATGTCAATTTCTTAATTCCAGGGAACATTCTTGTGAACCTCCTCTGGACCCTTTCCCAGGCCACCACATCCTTCCTTAGATACAGTGCCCAAAACTGCTCACAATACTCCAACTGGTGTCTGACGAGAGCCTTATATAGCCTCAGAAGTACCTCCTTGGTCCTGTAATCTACCCTCTTGACATGAATGCTAACATTGCATTTGCCATCTTATCTGCCGACTGAACCTGTACATTAACATTAAGAGAATCGTGAAAAATGACTCCAAAATCCCTTTGTGCTTATGATTTCCTAAGCATTTCCCCATTTACAAAATAGTCAATGTCTAAATTCCTCCATCCAAAGTGCATAACCTCACACGTTTCCACACTGTATTTCATTTGCCACTTTATTACCCATTCGGCTAACTTGTACTAATCGTTCTGCAGCCCCTTTGATTCCTCAATACTACCTGTCACTGCAGCGATATTTACATCTACTGCAAACTTAGCAACCGTGCTTTCAGTACCTGCTGCCAAATCTTTTGGAGCCTTTCCCAACCTGTGATTTATCCAATGCAAAAAAGGCCCTGGATTGTTGTACGCTGAAGGTCAGGAAGGAAAATACTTGGACCCTTCACTGTCCTGAGTACTGGGTAAAAAGTGACAGACAGTATTGACTAAGGCCTCAGTGTACAGCAGAACACTCTGTATGGTCCACTTCAACATCTATTTCTGTGTTATCGTCCGCCTGTTCTATTTCCATCCGCTGCTGTAAAATAATCAGACTGGCTTCTCACACACAAAGCACAAGATCATTCACTCCAGTCACTCCAAAGTCAAACGATGCTGGAAAGTTGAGACGAAAGCAAATCGAAGACAAAAACACAGTGGGAAGTTCAGGATGTCTGACAGCGGGCAGGAGTGAGAAACAGAATTAACGTTGAAGCAATATTTCCCACAGATAAATATGACTGACATTCTGAACAAGTAAAGCGGCAGATTTGTGGGATGAAGACGACGTGTGTGTAATTGTCTGGAAGATAGGAATAGATTAAGTAGCAAACACATTCACCAATTACACTCCCACACTGAAAAATATTTACAGGAACGAATTTCCTCTAAAACTCCCTAGCCGAGGTTTAACTTTGCTTCAGTTATGATTTGAGAGTCCCCCAGATTAACTAGATTCAGATCGACATCAACCGTTTGTGTTTTTTGTCATGTTCTGTGTTACTCACAGCCCGTGTGTCTATGTGTGTGGGCCTGAGTGTCTCGGAATGTGCCTTGCTGCCTACCAATGTGTCTGTGCGTGAGCCTGTGGATACGTGAACGTCTCTTTATGTGTGTCTGTGTGCATCTCTGTGTCTGTGAAAGGGTATTTGTCTGTATTGTGAACATGTGTTTTTATTCCAAGTGCGCCGGTTTCCTGCCACATCCCAAAAGACGTGCTGTTCGATAATTTGGACATTCTGAATTCTCCTTCGGTGCCCCCGAACAGACGCCAGAATGTGGCGATCAGGGGCTTAACAATGGAACTTCATTGCTGTGTTAATTTAAGGTTACTTGTGTCTTGTGACAATCAAAATTATGATGCTATTATAATATCCCTCTGTGTCTGTATATGTGTTGTCAGCTAATGTATGTGTATGTCTACGCTATGGAGCTTCTGCCAGTTTCTCTGAGATTGGCTGCCATTGTGTCTGCGTGCCTGTGAATGTTTATGTTAATGTATGTGTGGCTGTGGTGTGCATGTAAATGTACCCCTGAATATCTGGGAATTTCTGTGTGTCTGTGAAAATGTCTCTGAATGTTTTGTTTGTGTGTGTCTGTGTCTGCCAATGTCTGTGTGTCTCTGTGTATGTGTGCATGTGTCTGCAAGTGTTTGTGCGTGTGTCTTTGAATGTGTCTGTGTTGTATTTGTTTGCCTGGTATTGTTAGTGTGCATGTGTCTGTGTGTTAGTGCGTGTCAGTGTATGTCTGTGTGTGTGTCAGTGTATGTCAGTAAATGTGCCAGTATGTGTGTCTATGTGTTAGTGTGTGTTAGTGTATGTCTGTGTGTGTGTCAGTGTATGTCAGTAAATGTGCCGGTATGTGTGCCTATGTGTTTAAGTCTGTGTGTCAGTGTTTGTCTAGGTGCTTATGACTGTCCGTCCGCGTACTTACAAGTGAGTGCCTGTGCCTGTGTATGTTTCTGTTTGTGAATGTGTGTCTGTGAGTAAATGTGTATGTCTGTGTGTGACAGTGTGGGTGCCTGTGTTTGGCCGAATAGTTATGTGTGTCTGTGAGTGTTTATGTGTGTAAATGTATTTAACTGTGAGTGTCTGTGTGAGTGTCTGTGTGACTGGGAGCGCCAGCATTAGCATGTATGCCTTTATATTTCACTGAATGTTTCTGTTTGTGTGTGACTACGTGGCTGTGTATGTGTGTATCTGTGTCTCTGTGTCTCTCCTCCATGATAACACGCAATTCATGGTCCCCATCATCAGAACCACCAGAGGCCCAATAGGTTGGCAAACTGAGGTCAAACAGGGCTGCATCATCGCATCACCGTTCTCCTCATTCTTCCTTGCGGCAAATATTCACCCTCTCACCTTGAAGCTCCCCGCTGGAGTGGGGCTTATTCATCACACAAGCTGAAACTGTTCAAGCTCCAACATTTGTGTGACAGAACCAAGACTCCAACCTCTGTCATCGAGCTGCGGAATGCAGGCCTGTGTGTGAGCCCATTCAGAGGCTGGGCTACAAACCATTATCGATGCATTCACCAAGGCAGATGAGAGAATGGTCCTGAAACTAAACATATGGGGCCTGAAATCCATGTTTGTACAGCAGAATCCTCAGATCTTTGGAGAGATATCACCAATGCTGCCTCCGCAAAATCCTGAAAGTCCACCGGCAGGATTGGGATATTAACGTGAGCGTCATCTCCCGGCAAATATCCCCAGTATCGAGGCGCTGGTCACGCTCGACCTGCTGCGGTGCAAGGGCCACATTTCCCTCATGGCTGACACAAGCCTCCGGAAACAAGAGCGACACTTCAAGTTCTGCAAAGGCAAGCGAGCACCAGGGGGGCAGAGAAAAATGTATTACGACCTCTGAAAGCCTTCCTAAATCAATAGATTATAAAGACCGACACATGGAAATCGCTTGCCTCAGCAAGCACAATCTGGAGAAAGTGTGTCCGTGAAGACAGCAACCAGCTTGAGCATCGTAGGGTGGAGACCGGCGAGGCCTCATGTAAACAGTGCCAGGTGAGTGCAGAATCCAGAGCACTCCGCCCAATCATCAAGCACCAACTGCCAAACCTGTGCCAGAGTGGCCTGATCCAAGTTAGGATGTTTCAGCCGCTGCAGAACCCACAGACTCCGAGTGGAAGCAAATAATCTGCAACGTCCAAGAAGTAGAAGAAACATTGTCCCTGTGTTTCTGTGTGTTTGTGTGCGAATGTGCATGCCTCTATGTCTGCGAATGTGCGTCTACAAGTGTCCGTGTGTGTTTCTCTGATTGTGTCTGTGTGTCTGTGAATGTGTCTCAGCATGTGGGTCTGCAAATGTTTCTGTTGGTGTCTGTGTGCTTGTATGTTTGTCCGAGTGTGTGTGTATCAATGAAATTAAAAATTGCTTATTGTCACGAGTAGGCTTCAATGATGTTGCTGTGAAAAGCCCCTAGTCGCCACATTCCGGCGCCTGTTCGGGGAGGCTGTTACGGGAATTGAACCGTGCTGCTGGCCGGCATGGTCTGCTTTAAAAGCCAGCGATTTATCCTTGAGCTGTTAGTCTGCGAATGTGTCTGTAATTGAGTTTATGGTTAGTTTGTCTGTATTTCAAAAGTCCTGATACTGTGCCTGTGTGTGCGGCTGTGTATGTCTGATACCTCTGTCTGAGTTTCAATGAATGTTTCGGTGGATATACCTGCGAATCTGTGTGTCTGCGAGATTTGTGCGCGTGGCTGTGAATGTTTCTATCTCTGCGCCTGGGAATGTTACCGTTTGTGCATCTGTGTGTGTCTGCAAGTGTCTGAATATCTTTGTTTGTGTGCCTGTAAATTTGTCGATGAATTATTTGTCTTGTGTGCCTCTGTGAATGTCTCTTGTTTGCGTGCCTGTGATTGTATGTGTGAATGTGCCTCTGGATATATCTTTGTGAATCTATGAATATCTGTGTGAGTGTGTGTGTCTGTGCGTGTGTAAATGTGTCGGTCAGTGTGTCTCTGAATATGTGTGTAAACGCGCTTGTGCCTCTGTCCCTCCGAATCTTTGTTAGTGGCTCTGAATGTGTCAGAAAGTTAACTTCTTCAAGTACCATTATTATTATTAATATAGCTCATCGAAAGACGATCATTATATAATCACCAGCAATTTTGATGATATTATTTCCAATTTTTGCCACCTTTTGATTTGGTGAGGAAAAATATTTTGTCTGTCGGTGTGAGATGGTGAGAATCGATGCAGTGGGAGTGGAGGAGAGGATTATTCTGCTCCCTTACACTTCCCATCTTTAGCGGGCCGCTGTGACTCCGTTTATGACCATTTTATGCCCGCTTATATCTGATTCACCTTTTGCCTTTCACTGACATCCCATTAGCGAGGCAGACCCCATTTGATCAGCATTACTCTGGTGCCTGGCTCTGTCACATGCTGGCGTATCTCTGATATCTCCCTAAAATTGTTCAATTCTCCAGACACTCATTCGAGTCTTACAGCGGCCACATCTTTCTCCTTATTAGCTGATTTATTTTTATCATACTGCTGTTTCCAAAGGCACCGTGTTCCAGTCTCTTACACTCTAAATAGTAGGGCTGCTAGAAAGTGTTATTTTAATCAATGTATGAAGCAATTGTCGTAAACGGGTATTTCAGCATTCTCTTCAATTCTTCTCTGAACTTCGGCTGAGTCACCACATAAATAAAAGTGTTGGCGCAGCAGCTTAAATTCCGCAGCATCTGTGCAACTGACTTAAAGGTCTGATATTGACGAAAGTCTAAAAGGGGTTTTAACACTTTCAGCAATTGTAAAACGTGTGATGACCACATTATTATGAAGCTGGTGGATATGGAGAAGAGTAAAATAACAGTTGTTTTTCTGCTCTCGATCTCTGGGTCACTCACTTTATCTCCGTTTTTCTGACCCTTGAATGAGCTCCGAGCTCGGTTGACCATTAAGATGCGCCTGAATATCAGAGCGTTGAGGATCAGAATTAAAGCAATTGGGATCATTGGGGTCAACGCCATTGATAATACAGCAAAGCTCCGCCATCTAATGTCAGTGAAATAGTCTTTTTTAAGAGAACAGCCCCATGGCACTTTGTCGATTATTTTCCCATGTTTAAATTTAAAGTACACGGGAACATTTTTTAAACAGAAAAGAATGGTTGTTGTTGCAAGAACTGTAACAGCAGTTTTATTGGTGCAATAAGTAGCTTTCAGCTTAAGGGAACAAATGGCGACAAATCGATCAAAGGTGAACATGACAGTGAACCAGACAGAAAGGTCTACGGCTGCTTCTCGAAGGGCACGGATAACACTACACACAGGGGTCAATATCAGGAAAGACTGTGGATAATAATAGACACGTAACTGCCGCAATCCGATCTCAATGATAATGAACATCAGATCCCCGGATGCCATAGCCAACAGGTAGCGAGTGCTGCAGCTGGAAAGACCGCACTTTCCCCGGAGAAGGACCAGTATCGTCATTTAATTAACCGTGGAGAGAAGGAAACACAACATAGTAATTACATAATATCTATTTTATATATTCTTTCATGGTGTCCGTGCGGCCTGATTAAGACACCGTGTGTTGTAAACGTCCAGTTTCCATTGAGAAGGTAAATGAAAACAGCTTTCTCGAACTGAGAAAAAGGGGGAAAGCGGTGGAGAGAGCGGGACTCACAGATAAAATGTGAACCTGGTAACACTGGAACCATGTAGCAGATTGATTGTTATGTACTAGTTACTTGGGAGTCATCTTCTTACTTGGTAAAAGGAAATGCTTAATATCCATTGACGATAACTCTGATTTCTATATCCAAGTATAAAACATGGTTTCCCCTATTACTTCCCATTCCACCGTTTACAATTTCGATGCCAATCTAATACATAGAGATCCCTTTTATTTCGCAGTTTTTATTTTATCATACTATCTCGCTGACTTTCGTATTTCAGACCACAAGATTACAATGGGATGAGAGAAGAACTAGCTAAGGTAGACTGGGAGCAAAGACTTTATGGTGGAACAGTTGAGGAACAGTGGAGAACCTTCCAAGCGATTTTTCACAGTGCTCAGCAAAGGTTGACACCAACAAAAAGGAAGGACGTTAGAAAGAGGGAAAATCGACCGTGGATATCTAAGGAAATAAGGGAGAGTATCAAATTGAAGGAAAGAGCATAAAAAAGTGGCAACGATTGGTGGGAGACTAGAGGACTGGGAAATATTTAAGGGGCAACAGGAAGCTACTAAAAACGCTATAAAGAAGAGTAAGACAGTGTATGAGAGTAAACTTGCTCAGAATATAAAAACAGAGAGTAAACATTTTTACAAATATATAAGACAAAAAAGAGTGGCTAAGGTAAATATTGGTCCTTTAGAGGATGAGAAGGGAGATTTAGTAATGGGAGATGAGGAAATGGCTGAGGAACTGAACAGGTTTATTGGGTCGGTCTTTACAGTGGAAGACACAAATAACATGCCAGTGACTGATAGAAATGAGGTTATGACAGGTGATGACCTTGAGAGGATTGTTATCACTAAGGAGGGAGTGATGGGCAAGCTAATGGGGCTAAAGGTAGACAAGTCCCCTGGCTCTGATAGAATGTATCCCAGAGTGCTAACAGAGATGGCTAGGGAATTTGCAAATGCACTAGTGATAATTTACCAAAATTCACTGGACTCTGGGGTGGTCCTGGTGGATTGGAAATTAGCAAACGTGACACAACTGTTTAAAAAAGGAGGTAGGCAGAGAGCAGGAAATTATAGGCCAGTGAGCTTAACGTCGGTAGTAGAGAAGATGCTGGAATCTATCATTAAGGAAGAAATAGCGAGGCATCTGGATATAAATTGTCCCATTGGGTAGACGCAGCATGGGTTCATAAAGGGCAGGTCGTGCCTAACTAATTTAGTGGAATGTTTTGAGGACATTACCAGTGCAGTAGATAATGGGGAGCCAATGGATGTGGTATATCTGGATTTCCAGAAAGCCTTTGACAAGGTGCCACACAAAAGGCTGCTGCATAAGATAAAGATGCATGGCATTAAGGGTAAAGTAGTAGCATGGATAGAGGATTGGTTAATTAATAGAAAGCAAAGAGTTGGGATAAATGGGTGTTTCTCTGGTTGGCAATCAGTAGCTAGTGGTGTCCCTCAGGGATCCGTGTTGGGCCCACAATTGTTCACAATTTACATAGATGATTTAGAGTTGGGGACCAAGGGCAATGTGTCCAAGTTTGCAGATGACACGAAGATGAGTGGTAAAGCGAAAAGTGCAAAGGATACTGGAAGTCTGCAGAGGGATTTGGATAGGTTAAGTGAATGGGATAGGGTCTGTCAAATGGAGTACAATGTTGACAAATGTGAGGTTATCCATTTTGGTAGGAATAACAGCAAACGGTATTATTATTTAAAGGATTAAATATTAAAGCATGCTGCTGTGCAGAGAGACCTGGGTGTGCTTGTGCAAGAGTCACATAAGGTTGGTTTACAGGTACAACAGGCGATTAAGAAGGCAAATGGAATGTTGTCCTTCATTGCTAGAGGGATGGAGTTTAAGACTAGGGAGGTTATGCTGCAATTGTATAACGTGTTAGTGAGGCTACACACGGAGTATTGTGTTCAGTTTTGGTCTCCTTACTTGAGAAAGGACGTACTGGCACTGGAGGGTGTGCAGAGGAGATTCACTAGGTTAATCCCAGAGTTGAAGGGGTTGGATTACGAGGAGAGGTTGAGTTGGCTGGCAGTGTACTCGTTGGAATTTAGAAGGATGAGGAGGGATCTTATAAAAACATAAAAAATTATGAAGGGAATAGATAGGATAGATGCGGGCAGGTTGTTTCCACGGGCAGGTGAAAGCAGAGCTAGGGGTCATAGCCTCAAAATAAGGGGAAGCAGATTTAAGACTGAGTGCAGGAGGAAATTCTTCACCCAAAGGGTTATGAATCTATGGAATTCCTTGCCCAGTGAAGCAGTTGAGGCTCCTTCATTACATGTTTGTAAGGTAAAGATAGATAGTTTTTTGAAGAATAAAGGGATTAAGAGTTATGGTGTTCGGGCCGGAAAGTGGAGCTGAGTCCACAAAAGATCAGCCATGATCTCATTGAATGGCGGAGCAGGCTCGAGGGGCCAGATGGCCTACTCCTGCTCCTTGTTCTTATGTTCTTATGTTCTCTTGTTCTTATGAGCAGAATTAGGCCACTTGGCCCATCGAGTATTCTCCGCCATTCAACCATGGCTGATATTTCTAATCTCCATTCTTCTGCGATCTCCTCATAACCCTTGATCCCTTGTTAATCAAGAACCTATCTCTTAAAGACACTCGCTGATTTGCCCCCCGCAGTCTTCTGCGGCAAGGAGTTCGACAGATTCATCACCCTCTGGCTTTTTGTCTTTTTATCTTCTCTGAAACGTCCATATTCGGCCTGATTGTCGTTTTATCCTTCTACCTCTGCTATCAGCCTATCTTTTCTTATCCAACTTAATTCCTGTCTTTTGCGTTATTCAATGAGCTATTGAATTGTTTGCGTGAACTCTCTCTTTTCTGGGAAAACACTGTGTTCCAACGTGACTGTGAACCATCCTCCAGCAACCACCTCGACGAACAACCGTTCATTTCACTTTATCTCATAAACAACGCTAATAACAAACGTTTTTTTTTCTTCACTGCCTTCCAAGGAGTAATAAACCCCCAAATTACAAGAAACCATCACATTATTAATAAGACTTTCCGAAGTGCATAAATATTACGAATCGTAAGTTAGGACGATACAGGTTATTCATTTATTGGTCAATACTAATAAACCGCAGCCATATTAAAACATGTTTTCAAATAAATAGACTGACATATGGAAGCAATAATGCCAGAAATATGAATAATTAACTTAAGTACAATAACAGAAAAAGCTCACCATAAATTCGGGCCTGTCACTCAGCAAAGTTCTTCATCAGCAATTTAACTCACGACATTCCTGAGATAACAACAATCGTTTTATTTTCAAACTATCCTTGACCTCCTCTGGGCGTTCTCCCCGCACTTTACACGGAAATGAATGGCCTGTTACCGGGTCTCGATCTATTCGCTCCACAATATGTATCTCCGTGGCCGGTTATCCCGCCCCCGCTCTGCCCTTGCATTGTAAGGTCGCAATCAATACACCTGCTCCTCGGGAGGTCTCTCGCTGCGCTCTGCAAATTCATCTCAGTACACTGACACCAACGACAATGTGATAATGGTCAAATAATCAGTTTCCATTCTGAGGATGGAGATCAATAAATATCGGCGAGGACCCGGGGATAACTCTGCTTCTCTTCTTTCGAAGATAGCACAATAGCTTCACAGCTCCAGGGTCCCAGGTTCGATTCCGGCTTGGATCGCTGTCTGTGCGGAGTCTGCACGTCCTCCCCGTGTGTGCGTGGGTTTCCTCCGGGTGCTCCGGTTTCCTCCCACAGTCCAAAGATGTGCAGTTTAGGTGGATTGGCCAGGCTAAATTGCCCGTAGTGTCCAAAATTGCACTTCGTGTTGGGAGGGATTACTGGGTTATGGGAATAGGGTGGTGGTGTTGACATTGAGTGGGGTGCTCTTTCCAGGAGCCGGTGCGGAATCGATGGGCCGAGTGGCCTCCTTCTGCACTGTAAACTCTATGAACGGCGACACTGGATATGTTACATCCATCCAGCAGGTACATGAGGCATTGGTTTAGTGTCTCGGCTGAATCACGGCAACTCCAGTATGGCACCAGTGGGTCAGGGTCAGCATTAGGATGTCATCCTTATATCACTGCGCGAAATATGGAAGGTGAAAATTCTAGATTAGATACTCAAATGAGCTGTGAAGTGTCGTGTACAGGCGAACGTAACAGGGGAAGTTTGATCTCTGGTCGAGTGGAGCGTGGAGGGATATGATATAAAACAGGATGATGAGAAAATATACATTGAAAATGGCTATTTCTGGATGAATTTGAACATTTTTATTTCATTCTAGACTTGTGTTTACTGTGATCATTTCGTGTCCGGGACAAATGTCTGTATGTTAACAGACCAATATATATGTTCCTCACCTCTGTGTACCCGCTTGCAGGGACAGAACTCACAGAGCTGGGGGTAGCGAATGCTGCAGAGGTCTGATGTCGAGACTCTAAGTGAGCTATGTAATACGTTACTTTAATGCGATAGCTAAAACTGATAACCTAATATCCATGCTTGGTAACAACAAAGAATGAAACTCAAGTGTGTAGAAGTCGCAGTTTGTGAAGATAATTCTGGCCAGGGTAGTCACCAGCAGTACAACATCTTTAAAGATAGTTCACTTTGCAAAAGAATGAGTAAGGATTCAAAGGATCGACATAAGATTACATAATTCAGCGAATGTTAACATAAATTAATTTCTTAACCACCTGCACATTGTGGATACATAGAACATAGAACAGTACAGCACAGAACAGGCCCTTCGGCCCTCAATGTTTTGCCGAGCAATGATCACCCTACTCAAACCCACGTATCCACCCTATACCCGTAACCCAACAAGCCCCCCCTTTTAACCTTACTTTTTAGGACACTACGGGCAATTTAGCATGGCCAATCCATCTAACCCGCACATCTTTGGACTGTGGGAGGAAAACGGAGCACCCGGAGGAAACCCACGCACACACGGGGAGGACGTGCAGACTCCACACAGACAGTGACCCAGCCGGGAATCGAACCTGGGACCCTGGAGCTGTGAAGCATTTATGCTAACCACCATGCTACCGTGCTGCCCCTTAATACAATTCAAATAAAAAATAATAATTGCAACCAATTAGACTTTGGAGACATATTACATAATATCTTCCACCGACAGAGAATGTCCTGCCCTTTCGTACCGATTACAGACAGGCATGTCAGAAATGGGAAAAACGCGGGCGCCTATAATCAATCTGAAACAATGTTTTCAAGGAGTTTTTCACCGCACTCAGAGATCACAGTGAAGGCTGACTCGAGTTATTCCTCGCATGAAAGATTCATGCCATGGGGGAGATTTGAACAGATTGTCGCTGTATCTATTGTAATTTTGAATAATGCCTGGTGATATTTCTGATTGGCAGAATATCTTCAGAGCATAAAATATCTCTTGCTTCGGTGCTGGCAATGCTGTCCTGGGCGATGTTACTGTATTCCAGTACAGCCCAACATTAACGACAGGACATCACTCGGCTTCTGCGTCGCCAGTTTACAGCTTTCGGGACACAACATTGAGTTCAACAATTTCAGACCATATATTCAATCCTCCATTTTGGTTTATTTTCCCCTCGTTCCAGTCTCTATCATGTCCCAATATTTTACTTTCAGACAGGGAAATCCCATTTGCTGCTATTAACACATTATTCTACTTTGATCAAAGCTTAAGTCTTTAATGTCATAATCACCACCAACGTTATCCTTTGTTCCAATACGTATTTGTCAGTTCATCTGCTCTGCGCCCGATATCCCTCTGATCTTCTATTCCGCAGCCGATTCCCCCTTTATTCAACAGAATTACCCCAATCACATGTCTATGTATCTCTTATCCTGACACTAATATGTAGCTGGGATGTTAAGACTTTTCTCTCTTCATAGACGCTGTGAGATTCGTTGCGATATTCTGCCATCTGATGTTTCCTGGCTAGTTTTGCAGCATCAGGACTATTTTACATTATGTTTTTTTTTCGATTTTGATGGGCATTTGAAAGTTCCAGTTGGAGGATTAACTTTTCCTCTTGTGTGGGAGACAATTGCAGGCAACGGTTTAAATAAAGTAACTGTCGTTTTATTCAGGTCGTATCATTTATTATCACCGAAAGCCTCTTGTCTGCAGATTCTGTGCCCAGGATTTCAATGGGGATTGTGTGATTCAATTAATTAAATGCTGATTTGAAAATATATTTTCTTGTAGACAAAATGCAGATAACGCAATTCATACATAATCACGATGGTCAGGAGCTCCGCTCAAGTTAGTGACAATCTAACATAGCCTGTCAAAAGGCAATATTATCATCCTAACTCAGACTAATGTCTGACTCAACAATATCCACTGTACAAAGTAAACACATCGCTTTATAATTGATCGAGACTCTGGCGGCAGATTCGGTTTTTTCGTGCCGGTTACTAACTATGCAGGCAATGTGGAAGATATCACCAGTATTTATATACTAGGCAGAACTAGATCAGTAAGTTACACATTACACAGAATGTGGCGTATTAAACAGACTGAAACCAGATACAAGCTGATACAGAGATTCACACAACCTCAATATTTTTATTGACTTACCAGGAACACCAACGACGGCGAGGACCAAATAGAAAATTTTGTTGACCATATGTACGGGATTATGCATTGTTCTGAGGTGCGTTCTATCTCTGTGTACTGTAGAAAATGTACCGGACTTAAACGGTGAGGAGATGTTTTCAAAGCCCTTTTATTTTATACTCTGAAAAATCTCCACTGGGCATTGAAGTTACAATAATAATCAGCATTTCTTTTAAATATTTGAAAAATCAGATTACGACAGCTGTGTTAATTCCCTCTTGATCTGGACTATATTTAGCTCTGCTTTTCAATTGGAAAGACAATTCCACATCATTGCTCATTCGTGGTAACTCGAAGTTGAATTGACTGAACATGGTAATGTTCTACCAAAGATTAGTAGTCCGTGCTTAATTGTACCGATTTTGAAGTAAAACCTCAGCCACAATCAGAAATGCAGCGCAGACTGGCCAGCGTTCTTCACGCCAGAGTGGGATTATTCAGTTTACTGTCAATTACCCTATTTGCACACTGGAATTCTCAGACTCCATCATTGATACGTTGGCAACCCCTCCCCCCGCCGCTACACGTCAACTCAGACATAATTGGCTGCATTCCCGTCCCATTTGAAACTTTATTCCGTAGTGATAATATCCTACAATCTCTACCCGCCAATCTCCCTCAGAATCATACGCGTATGAGTAAGATCACCTCCCATTCCTCGAAAGGTGCATGTGTCCAACTTTTCCAATCTATTCTGATAAGCTAAACCATTTACTTTTTGGAATCAGCTCAGTACATTTTCTACGAACCCCATCAAATGCAAGTACCTTTCTACGTAAACATGAGAAAACATTTGCAGAAACACGAGGTTGGGAATGGCATTAAACAAGAAATCTGAGATGCATCGAACAAGGATATATCGACGATCATGTGTGATTTTATTGTTCACATAGATTGGGCAAATCAAATTAGCCAAAATGCCGCAAAAGACGAATTCCTCGAGTATATACTCGAGGGTGGTATTCTTGACCGATACGTGGAGGAACCAACTAGAGAGCAGGCCATCTTAGACTGGGTACTGTGTAATGAGAAGGGAATCATTGCCAATCTGGCTGTACAAGACCCCTTGGTGATGTGCGATGGTAACCACGGATGAGAGCATCAGCGCCATTGCCCAGGTGCTGGCCGACGTCAAACCGACTGAGAGGGTGATGTCACAGTCCCAGAGGGAGATGGCATAGTCTCAGAGGGAGGAGGCACAATCCCAGTCAGGGATGGCCCACTCCATGAGCTGCATGGCACTAACTGTCTGTCCCTGGTAGATACCAGAGCGGGCCTCTAGGTATGGGAGCGCCTTGTGTCGGGGGAGTCTCATGGATGGCTCTGCTCGTACCGCCATCATATTGAGAAGCCCGGGGAGCATCGGGCATGCCGAGGGAGAATGAGATACTTGGGGCCTTGCCCGTGACTCCTGCAGGGTTGTACCGGAGCACCACAACACCTCTAAACCCTACACCCCCCGCTCCGGCCACTTCCAGTCCCTGGTGAATCTGGTGGGCAGGAGGGAGAACAGGTCGGCACCAAGCCAGCCCGGATGCCCGGGGAGTAGTCTGGCCCAACTAGGCGGGACCGCCCCAGGTCAGGTGCGCCAACGGGGACACTAGTCATAGTCACAAGGCAGGAGTCACAGCAGTCCACTTACACTTCTGCTATACCATCTGGGGAACCACCTCGGCGTAGTGCGAGGGTCAGTAAGGCCACAGAGATAGACACCAATTAGATTGGCACGGATGTGTGGCAGAGTTTAGTTTTAGGGTCTATGTCACAGGCTGTATATACCTCTTCACATTAAAAACATGTTTTCACCGATGAAAACTGTCTCTGTGCTCTGTCTATGGGTGCAGAAGTGGGGCGGTATGTGAGCGCCAGTGTTGCTGATGGTTAATGGAAGACTGAGCCCCAGTTGGTGCGCTGTGCAGGTCCCCAACCACCGCCATCTCCCCCGAACTTCTGCGTCACACTGTCCCCAGAGAAGAGACAGGGCAATGTGATGGAATGGCCAGCTGGCATGCAGGAACAAGACAGGTGGAGGGTCCAACTGCGGGCGTGAGTCAGTCATTTGTATAACGACTTGAAATTCGGAACTCATCACAGAACAGACTGTCCCATGGACAAGACACGCTCCGACCGGCAACTCAGTAAACTCAGCTCGTTGTGCCGCTGGTGGGAGTATACAGGAGGGATGGAGTGCGTACGTGTGGTTCGGTCGGAGGAGGTGTTTGATTTCGTTGGTGGGAAAGTGAGTGTGTTCAGTGTTGTGGGAGGTGTGTTTCTTCGTTGAATGGGAGGTGAGGGTGGTCGGCATTGGGTTATTGTTGTGTCCGTGCCACTGCCAATTAACGCCACTCCCAGTTGGTTAAACATGAGATAAAGCATCCCGTGCTCGCCGGCCCAACAGGTGGCATAGTCCAGCCTCCCGCCCATGTCCAGCTCCCATATCCGCACATTGTCCCTCTCCTCCTCCTCTTCCTGGCCTGACGAGGCTTGCCGTTGCTCCTCGCACTCATTGCCAATGCCCAACTCATTGTCCCTCTGCTGGGCTATCTTGTGGATGACGCAAAACGACAACGATGCTGCCGACCCTCCTTGACTGATACTCCACTGCGGACAGGGTACCTGAAGCACATCTTCAGCTTCCAGAGGCACCTGCTGACCACACCCCAGATTGCACAATGGGCCTCATTGTAGCGGTTCTCCACGTCGCGTTGTGGCATATATGCGTCATCAGGCACGAACGCAATGGGTAACGCCTGTCGCCCAGCAACCAGCTCCGCAGGGCGGGGGGGGGGGGTTGAAGTATCCTCCGAACATGCCGTAGATCAATGTCTGTACCAGGGTGAAAGAGTCATTCACACTGCACAGACATACAGAAATTTCTTCTGGTGGTCACAGACCACGTGAACGTTCATGGAGTAATTCCCCTTCCTATTCATCAACATTGGCCTGTTATCCGCTGGTGTCCGTAGGGCAATGTACATACAAAGGATGAACCCTTTGGTCAGCACGGTAGCATGGTCGTTAGCATAAATGCTTCACAGCTCCAGGGTCCCAGGTTCGATTCCCGGCTGGGTCACCGTCTGTGCGGAGTCTGCACGTCCTCCCCGTGTGTGCGTGGGTATCCTCCGGGTGCTCCGGTTTCCTCCCACAGTCCAAAGATGTGCGGGTTAGGTGGATTGGCTATGCTAAATTGCCTGTAGTGTCCTAAAAAGTAAGGTTAAAGGGGGAGTTGTTGGGTTACGGGTATCGGGTGGGTACGTGGGTTTGTGTAGGGTGATCATTGCTCGGGACAACATCGAGGGCCGAAGGGCCTGTTCTGTGCTGTACTGTTATATGTTCTAACACCTTGTCCATGGCCATCATTGCGATGGCAGCAAATCCCTCTGCCAGGCATCCTGGTGGGTGCGGTCCACAGGGAATTGCATGTATTGGTACGCAAGGGCATGCAGGAAATCCGTGGATGGCATGAATGCACCTGGGCACATGCCTGCGAGATACCGACAGGTCCCCACTCAGTGACTGGAAAGATCCCGTGGGTAGAATTTGAGGGCGATCGTCATCTTGAAACCCACCGCTAGCAGGTGTCGCCCCTCCAGTCCCACGCGGTGCCAGGTGTGGCAGATGTGAGCGACGGTTCCCGGCTCTTCCGCAGTATCCTCTTGAATGCTCGTTCCAAGAGAACATCGAACGATATGTGGCGCCGATACACGTGGGTCCTCATGCGGCTCCTCCTTGGCACAAGCAGCACCTCCCCCGTCTGCGTCTCCCCACTGATCCTTATCATGTTGTTCCTCATCCTCATCTTATTCCTTCTCCCCCTCCTCAGCCTGTCCTGTGGGTGAGCCACCAGCCTGAGCGGCTGCCACCTGACCGCTGAGACTTGCCCCTGTGCTGCAGACTACACTTCCTCTCAGAGGCGCATGCGCCGATGCTGCCACAGAGCTGCAGTTATGCCAGCGGCCCAGCCACGTCGGCCAACATCGCTGGATTGTTCCCAGACATTATGATCTGCAGGGGGTGAGGGGGCACAATGTTTTCATGGTGCGTACACACCTGCACATCCAGGTGCCATGGGCTTAATGGTCGGTAACGTGCCCCCCACCCTCAGCATGCCCCCACGCCCTCTCTGTCGGTGCCCTTGCTCCTCGAACCGTCCCTTCTGCCATGGCCACCGTTTGATGACACGGAGGCTGTGACTGGAGGCTGCAGTGTGTGCGGCCATGGGTCTTACCCCCGGTGGGTCTCGCTGGTTGGGTGTGGTGGCCGGGGAGAGGGACAGCAACCACCCATACGGCTGTCAAACCTTGGCTCAACCAGTGCCCGGAGTGGAGGCCAACAAGATGGCCATGGCAATGGCACCAGTTGCGTAGGCACCGTCCTGCCATGGAGAGGATGGGCCGGACTGCACGGGCTTACCTCCCTCCCTTCCAGACCCTCTCCGGACCTCGGCAGTGTCCCCCTCCCGTCGACGCCAAGTCCTCCCTCCACCCGCCGCTGCATTAATCATCACGCCAGATTCAGGAATTTTTACACCTGATGAGAACCAGGACGTCCGGATTCCTGCCCCTCCGCGCCGCAGAATCCCTCAGGCATAGGAGAATGGATATTCGGGGCAGAGAATGCGACTCTCTGGGCCACGCGGGATATGTCTCGATTGCTTCATGTAGGGGAATCCGGAGAATCGGCTTCACGGTTCACACTCAAAAGCTGACAAGCTGCAGCCCCATGTACACACTGCACTCCCCACACACTCCATCTCAGCCAATAAGATGGAATGAAGGAGAGCTGATTCACGGAAGCAGTGGTTGAGACCATCTTGGACGCCATGGAGGATGGGCTAGTGAGCGCATACCCAGGGCCAGGAAGAATGCTGCCAGTCACCTCCATTCTCCATGCCTGGGTGCAGAGGGCAGAGGCTGGGAGCGCCGTGGGCAACGCCGCACGTATGGGCCAGTCATGCCATAGTAAACAACATGGTCCCTTCAGGGCGGCTAGGGTGAGTAGGCAGCACAGTGATCTGGCACCAACGTCCGACCCATACACGCGGTCACCCCAAAAGCCCCACGGGGATGGCGTCACACCCAGTAAACTTCACCGCACACCGACACCTATTCTTTCCAGCCCGCCCGGTATCGTGGCCACTGACGGCAGCAGCTGCCACTCCCCTAGGCTGCAGGCTTCAGGCTGTCTCAAACTGTCGCTTATTGTTCCCCCTTCCACCGAGGAGAAGGCCGAGCAAACCTGCCTGGAGCGTTCGAAGGACAGAAGGCGGTCCTCCACCATGGCCGACCAGGTTACACTGAACCTAGTGTTTGGCCCAATAGCATGGGAGGTGGAGATCGGCCGCAGGCGGCGAAATGAAACCTTGCTGAGATACGTGTAGACCCCTCCCCCACAACAGCTCAAAGCCATCCTCACCCCAATACCACACTCTCGCCAACACTGCCACGCAGCACGTTCCCCACCACTCTCCCCTCCATTCCGGGGCCACCTCTAATCATCCGTATTGTCCAGTGTCTTGCCGGACCTGCTGGAGATGGGGCGGATCCATTTGGCCACTCCCACCTCCAACCATTGCCACAGACATTGCCCACTCATGAGCCAAGAGGTGATGGGACAAACCGAACACGAATCCTCCGCCAGAGGCTCAGGAAACCCTACAACTTGTATGGAGGATGGCACTGATTTTCCATCACAGTTCTCTCCAACACCCTCCACCATCCGACAGCACACCCCTCTGTTAGGCACGTTAGTGAAGAGCCTCCAAAGAGACTGCCTGTCCGCAGTGTCGCAGGTTCAGGTAGGAACAGCCTAGGGGGCGAATGGACGGAGGGAAGTCTGATTCCACACACGAATTGCCGACAAGGCAGGTCTCGAGCGTCAGGAACTAACAGTTCCAGCTTTAGTGGATGTGTAGTCACAGAGCCAGGAACGCGTTCTAGCTGAACATACAGGGCGCGATTCTCCGGACTCACGACGGGTCGGAGAATAGCGGGCGTCGCAAATTTTTACGGCGACGCTGTTCCGACGCCCTCCCGCTATTCTCCGAACCCCGCAAAATGTCGGAGTCGCCATTCCCGACAAACGCCTCCCTCACGCCCCCGACACGACCAGAATCGCCACTAATAGCCCCCCCCACCCGCTCGGTTCACCGGCCCGGATGGACCGAAGTCCCGACGTCATCGCTCCCTGTTTGCACGTCGTGAAACACACCTGCTTTTTAAGTTCGTCAGCCAGTCGGGCTGGCTGACGACAGCTTGGAGGAGGTCAGGGCACCGCTCAGCCCACCGCTCAGCCCACCGCTCAGCCCACCGCTCAGCCCACCGCTCAGCCCACCGCTCAGCCCACCGCTCAGCCCACCGCTCAGCCCACCGCTCAGCGCACCGCTCAGCGCACCGCTCAGCGCACCGCTCAGCGCAACGCTCAGCCCACCGCTCAACCCACCGCTCAGCCCACCGCTAAGCCAACCGCTCAGGGCACCGCTCAGCCCATCACTCAGCCCATCACTCAGCACACCGCTCGAATCTGGCCACAACGGGGAAGGCATCCTTGAGAACGGGAGGGGGGGTCCAGACCGGGGGCAGTGGGTGAGACGGAAGGGCAGTGGGTGAGACGAGGGGGGGAGTGGGGGAGGCGGAGGAGGGAGTGGTTGAGACGGGGGGGGCAGTAGGAGAGACGGGGGGGGGAGTGGGGGAGACGGGAGGGGGGCAGTGGGGAGACGGGGGGGGAGTGGGGGGGGGGTTAGGTAGAGAGTGAGAGAGTGAGCCGTCCAACCCCGTAACAAAATGTCTGCCAGCATGCCATGGCGTGCAGGGCACGAGGACACGGGCGTTGGTTCCCCTGTGGCTTCCGGCCACAGGCCACTGACACACCGGTGAGGAGGACATAGTTTACTGGCCGTTGGATGCAGAAAGTGACCAGGGGTTAGGCTGCCCGCGTGTCAGCAGCGCGACCAGGCCACCGGGACACACAGGTATCCCGTGGCAGGCGGCTGCCGAGGTGTCGACTAACCTCCGTCTAACATGTCCCGTTTCTCTGCCCCCACCACCCTTCTGTAGGTTAGCACAATGTCTGTGAACAGAACGGCTATGTTCTGCGCAGTAGTTGGAGCCGCTGTACTGCATTTGGCGATGCAGCAGCATCCACAGCCACAACCCGCAGTGGATGCAGGGCCAGCTGCAGCCGCAGAGGGAAGGGCCGAGGAGTTGCCAGTATTCGAGCAGCATGGGGAGGAGGAGGAGGAGGAAGGGGAGGAGGAGAGAGTGAGGGTGCAGCCACGGCGCCAGAGGCGACGACCAAAGCCGAGGGTGTACTGTGTCCTTGTCTCTTTCCTAACAATGACGGACATCACCTGCAGGAGGAGACTCCGGCTGAGTAGGCGGACGGTGATACATATCTGTCACCTCGTGGCGCACCTCGCCCCACGTGGAACGGGGGGAGGACACGCGATCCCGGTTGCCATCAAGGTGACGGTCGCTCTTAACTTCTATGCTACCGGCTCCTTCCAGTCTCCGAGCGGGGACGTCTCCGGGATCTCCCAGTCATCGGTCCACAGGTGCATCCGGGATGTGACCGATGCCCTCTATGCCATCGCGGACCGCTACATCACCTTTCCCGAGGACCAAGCAAGTCAAGACTCACGAGCTCGTGGATTTGCCAGTGTGGCCGGGATACCGAGGTTTCAGGGGGCAATCGATTGTGTTCACGTCCCCATGCACCCGCCTGCAGGGGACAGGGACGTGTTCACAAACAGAAGGGGGACATACTCCATGAATATCCAGGTGGTATGCGACCCCCACATGAGGATGATGAATGTCTCTGCAAGGTTCCCAGGGAGTGTGCATGACTCCTACATACTGGCGCAGTCGTTCATCCCTGCGATGTTTGAGGGACGTCCCCCCCGGCTGAGGGGCTGGTTGCTGGGCGACAGGGGTTATCCGCTGAGGTCTTGGCTGATGATGCCTACACGGAGGCCTCAGACCAATGCGGAAACACGATACAACGAGGCCCATACAGCAACCAGGGGTGTGGTGGAGCGCTGCCTTGGCCTCCTGAAGATGAGATTCAGGTGCCTGGACCGCTCCGGAGGGGCCCTGCAGTACCAGGCCGAAAGGGTCGCTCGCATTGTAGTGGTCTGCTGTGCGCTGCACAACATCGCGATGCAGAGGGGAGATGACCTGCTGCAGGAGGCTGAGGGAGAATCTAGTGGCAGTGGTGCCAGCACAGAGGAGGAGAAGGAGGAGGAGGCGGAGGAGGAGGAGGCTGGCGGAGTGGCGGGCGCAGCACGCAGACACGACCCAGGTGCTGGTGATGTCCAGGAGGTGGCACGACGGACCCGGCAAGGACGGCGGGCACGCGACGCATTGGTGGCAGCACGGTGCTCGCATCGCATGTGACATCCCCGCTGAACACCAAACCACCACCTGCATCGCTAGTCGTGCAGAGGGTCAACACACAACATCCACCACCACAACACCCCCCCCTCTCTCAGTGTACACTGCTCCACTTCGACATCACAACATTGATGGCTGTGCCAGCGGGTGTTATCAGTGCCATGTGGAATGATGACAGCCCGCTCTGCGAAGAGCTGTGAGCTCAGAATCGTTAGAGAGAGTCTGACCCATGGCAATAGCTGAACCATCCACCTTGGTGGCCGCTGAGATCGTCACTGACACTCCATCACGTGCCCGCGTGGGCTAGCTGTGGGAGTGGGTAGGGGCAGGGACTGCACACCCAGCACCGAGGTTTCACCACTCGTCAACCCCAGCGCCACTCGGTCACCATCACGATTCCTGTGGCTGTGGAACAATCACACGGTATTACAAGTAAGGTGGAACAGTGCGTTTAATGTTAACAATTATTTACAGGTGCCCTAGCCCCTACAACTAAACTGTGCCCTTCACCCGTGCCAACTTACTCAGTGTCTATCTTACTTGCCTTACGGGCCCTACCACTACGTCTAAGTGATTCCCCAGATGATACAGCAGGAGTGGAGGAGGATTGCTGCGAATCGCCCCCCTCGACTCGTTTCTCCTTGGCTAAGCGTTTCCTGGGGCGACCCGGCCTTGATGGGCCAGGTTGCTCTGCGGGCGTCTCGGGTGACATTGTGCCGCCCTGCTCTGCCTGCTGCCCACCCGATGCACCAGGGATGGGACGGGGGGAGACCGAGAATTCCGGGACGTCCCGTGATGGAGTTAGTGGGACGGGCTCCGAAATCTCCTCCTCCCTCGGGGAGCCCGGTGGCCCCCGGGCCTCACTTTGGGACAGAGGTGCGAGCGGGGAGGTGCCCCGTCGCACCACCGACACCTGGCGCTGCCAGTCCTGGAGGCCTGCAACGGTATCCACCAGGATCCGAAGGTTTGCAGAGACGGAGTCCAGTGAGTTAGACATTCCCGCCAGGGACTGTGCGATCTCAACCTGAGAGTGCACGACGCCATCCAGCACATGTGTCAGGCGGTTGGTGCTCTCGGCGACTGACTGCTGCGACTGGGCCATGACCTGGTGAGACTGGGCCATTGACTGCTGGGACTGTGCCATGGCGTTCTGAGACTGGGCCAAGGCCCGCAGGGCGCCGGCAATGCCGTTTTACCTCTGGCACATTGCTGCCTGTGAGAGGGCACCCCTGTCCAGGGCCGAGGATGACGCGTGCACATTAACCCCAACGCCTTGCATAACCTGACCCATTGCCTCCACCGCGGATGCCATCCGTGTGTGTCGGCCTGGGTCACTGCCAAGACCGGCACCACTCCCTGCTCGTGGACGCGGATCGACTCCTCTAACAGCATCTGCAGAGTCTGGAAGACAGCCCTCAACCCGTCGTTGTTTCCCTGGGTTTCTTGAGGCATCGACTGTGCGGGTAGGTTGAGAAACTCCAGGAACTCGGAAAACGTCTGGGAGCCAGCTGCATGCTGGGCCTGGTCTGGCCTCCGCCAGTCCGGGCCCTCGGTTGCTCCTACCTCCACCTGCTGTACCTCCTCAGCTGTGATGTGCGACCCAGACTGTGACCCAGGAGCCTCGGCACTAAATAGGCCAACCGGGGTGAGTGTCTCTGGGATGTTTGGTGGTGTGGGAGAAAGCAGTGCCGCAAGCCCGAGGTTGTCTGTATTTAGCGCCTCCGCTATGGTGTGGGGCCGCTCAGAGTCCGGAGGGTTATCGCTGGCCATTTCTGTGGCTTGTGGTATCGCCACCCTCTGGGCGTCCTGGTCCGCAGGTTGGGTTTTGGAGGATGGGACTCCCCGCTGATCGGGAACCCTCTGTCGTTCGGCCCCGGGTGAGGTGGGGGCAGAGACCTGTGTCCGTCTGCAGCCAGACGGCCCTGGTCGTTCGGCATAACGTCCTAGGGAAGAGAATTAGACGGGTTATTTAGATTCGCACGGCAGGCCGCTGGACGGTCCCAGTGGGCAGCGTGTGAAGGGACAGAGGATGGGGAGGTATCCCAGTGGGCAGGGTATGTGAAGGGACAGAGGATGGGGGAGGTGTCCCAGTGGGCAGGGTGTGAAGGGACAGAGGATGGGGGAGGTGTCCCAGTGGACAGGGTGTGAATGGACAGAGGATGGGGGAGGTGTCCCAATGGGCAGGATGTGAAGGGACAGAGGATGGGGGAGGTGTCCCAGTGGGCAGGGTGTGTGAAGGGGCAGAGGATGGGGGAGGTATCCCAGTGGGCAGGGTGTGTGAAGGGACAGAGGATGGGGGAGGTGTCCCAGTGGACAGGGTGTGTGAATGGACAGAGGATGGGGGAGGTGTCCCAGTGGGCAGGGTGTGTGAAGGGACAGAGGATGGGGAGGTGTCCCAGTGGGTAGGGTGTGAAGGGACAGAGAATGGGGGAGGTGTCCCAGTGGGCAGGGTGTGTGAAGGGACAGAGAATGGGGGAGGTGTCCCAGTGGGCAGGGTGTGAAGGGATAGAGGATGGGGGAGGTATCCCAGTGGGCAGGGTGTGAAGGGACAGAGGATGGGGAGGTGTCCCAGTGGGCAGGGTGTGTGGAGGGACAGAGGATGGGGGAGGTGTCCCAGTGGGCAGGGTGTGAAGGGACAGAGGATGGGGGAGGTGTCCCAGTGGGCAGGGTGTGTGAAGGGACAGAGGATGGGGGAGGTATCCCAATGGGCAGGGTGTGTGAAGGGACAGAGGATGGGGGAGGGGTGGGTGTTTATCAAGGAGGGTTGTCTCACTTGCTGCAGATCCGCCAACTTCGCATAGCGCGACTTCCCGGGTGCCAGACTTCTCTACGAGGTCCAGTGCCCTCATCTCAAATGTGGTGAGGGGGTGAAGGTTGGGCGAACCCCTCCAGTCCGGTGCCACTCACGGGTGTTGTGAGAGGACTTGGCCTGTTGGGGAAGGGGACATAGGTAGATCATTACAATACGGCAGGTATCAGCAGTCCGTTCAGATACTGGCACAGTTTGGTGGTCAAGTTGTCATAAGACGATTGCATCTCTCCACTGGACCAGAGCGCTGGGTCTGTGACAACTTTGTGAACCAACCGCAACTAACTCCGCCCCAATCCCCCTCCAACCCCCGTGCCAGGGGGGGGAGGTGGGTGATTAAGTAAAGGGGGGAGGGATGGTTGTCACCCGGGGATACCCTCTTGGCACTTACCCTGGTAGCCCTGGTGAGGTTGTGAAGCTTTTCCTGCATTGCTCTGCAGAGCGAGGGGTCTGCCCCACAGCACTGACGGCAGCAGCCACCTCACGCCAGGCCTGGCGTACCGCGCTGGCAGGTTGGCGATGCCCTCTACGCGGGCAGATGATGCCCCTCCTCTGCTCAACGGCATCGAGCAGCGCCTCCACGTCAGCCTCAACAAACCGAGGAGCAGCTCTCCTCGGCTCCGACATCATGGCCGACAGATTCTGTCACGTGGGCGTGATCGTGTCGTCACCGCGTTCCGGCATCATCGCGCATGTAATTAACACGGCCGCGTTCCTAGCTCATTTTCCAGAAGTGAATACGTCGGGAAATAGACCCTTCCCGACCGTCGGTATTAAGATTTTTGGCGAGTGCAGAGAATCACGCCCACAGAGAGATGTACAGAGAGAGAGACACAGAGATACAGAGAGAGAGATACACAGAGAGAGATACAGAGAGAGATACAGAGAGAGATACAGAGAGAGATACAGAGAGAGAGATACAGAGAGAGAGATACAGACTGATACAGAGAGAGAGACAGAGAGAGATACAGAGACACAGAGAGAGATACAGAGAGAGAGATTCAGAGACACAGAGAGAGATACAGAGAGAGAGGTACAGAGACACAGAGAGCGATACAGAGAGAGATACTGAGAGAGATAAAGAGAGAAACACAGACAAACAGATAGAGATACAGAGAGAGACACAGAGAGAGAGACACAGATAGATACAGAGAGAGGTACAGAAAGAGATACAGAGAGAGAGATACAGAGAGAGATACAGAGAGAGGTACAGATAGAGATACGGAGAGAGATTCAGAGAGAGATACAGAGAGCGAGATACAGAGACACAGAGAGAGATACCGAGAGAGGTACAGAGAGAGATACAGAGAGGTGCAGAGAGTGTTATAGGCAGATACAGAGCGAGATACAGAGAGATATAGAGAGAGAAATACAGAGAGATACAGAGAGAGGTACAGAGAGAGATACAGAGAGAGAGATACAGAGACACAGAGAGAGATTCCGAGAGAGATTCAGAGAGAGATACAGAGAGAGAGATACAGAGAGAGATACAGAGTGATACACAGAGAGAGATACAGAGACACAGAGAGAGAGATACAGAGAGAGGTACAGAGAGAGGTACAGAGAGAGAGATACAGAGAGAATACAGAGAGAGATACAGAGAGATACAGATAGATAGAGAGAGAAATACAGAGAGAGATACAGATAGAGACACACAGAGAGATAAACAGAGAGATACAGTGAGAGGTACAGAGAGAGAGATACAGAGACAGATACAGACAGGGAGATACAGAGAGTGGTACAGAGAGAGATACAGAGAGAGATACAGAGAGAGATACAGAGAGAGAGATACAGAGAGAGAGATACAGAGACACAGAGAGAGATACCGAGAGAGGTACAGAGAGGTACAGAGAGTGTTATAGATAGATACAGAGAGAGATACAGAGAGACATAGAGATAGAGATACAGAGAGATACAGAGAGAGGTACGGAGAGAGATACAGAGAGAGATAAAGAGAGAAACACAGGGACACAGAGTGAGATACAGAGAGAGACACAGAGAGAAAGACACAGATAGATACAGAGAGATACAGAGAGAGATACAGAGATAGAGATACAGAGAGAGAAACAGAGACAGATACAGAGAGATACAGAGAGAGGTAAAGAGAGAGATACAGGGAGAGATACAGAGAGATATACAGAGAGATATACAGAGAGATACAGAGAGATAGAGAGAGAGATACAGAGACAGATACAGGCAGGGAGATACAGAGAGAGATGCAGAGAGAGATACAGAGTGAGATACATAGAGAGATACAGAGAGAGACGCAGAGAGAGATACAGAGAGAGGTACAGAGAGAGATACAGAGAGAGATACAGAGAGAAATACAGAGAGAGATACAGAGAGAGATACAGAGAGAGAGATACAGAGGGAGAGACAGAGAGATAGAGAGAGAGGGACACAGAGAGAAACAGAGAGAGGTACAGGGAGAGAGATACAGAGAGAGAGATACAGAGATACAGAGATAGAGATACAGAGAGAGACACAGAGAGATACAGAGAGAGAT